>NC_084900.1:17165789-17465789 GCF_949316345.1 Pungitius pungitius | reverse complement strand
AACAAATGTTATGAAGTCGCATTAAATCTATTCTCAGGCTAAAACATTGGATAGATTCATTTTTCATTAACAACTATTCGGATTACTCGTTCATCTTTTCAGGCCTTTCACCCCCCCCCAAAAAAGAAATTGTTTGTTCTAAATCAGTCCAACAAAATTCTGTTTTCCATTTTTGTTTCAATGCGTCACCGCTGTAAACGCAGCCTTCCCGTTAGAAAAAGCCTGCTATTACAATCGGTTCCACTCATTTGAGGAAGCTACCCGTGAATAGAGCGTCCCATCAATCTGGACGCCAACACTGACAGTTTACTGTCGCATGGCTTTGTGAATTGTCACCCATTATGTTTTTAACCCTCTCCTCCCTTCTCCCTCCTCCGCTTTCAGGGTTGGCTTCCAAGCAGACATACATAAGCTACAGTAACCACGCCACCTAAGCCAGGGACCAACAGAGGAAGCCGAGCCGAGTCCTGCCTGAGGAGAAATCACCTGATGGGGGAAATTGCTACAGCAGAGAAGGGCTAGGAAAGGGGGGGGGGGGGGGGGGGGAGAGATGTGATGTCATTTTTCTAGAGAATCAGGTAATGGCTCGAATGGAAAGTTCATGAGAAATGTGTAGTAGTTGCAGGAGGGGGTGGGAAACAATTTATTGTCCCTCCCCCCCCCTTTAAAGACGAAGGTGTGAGCGCTGAGCGGTGACGTCTCCAGATGTCAATCGCTGTATGTTTTCCTTTTGAAGTGTAAAAGCACACAGTTTCAGTTCTTATCTGATTTCTATATATATAAAAAAAATGAAGAGGAGGGGAGACAGAGGGGGTGGGGGGTTGAGTTCTTGCTCAAGTCAAATGCAGTCCACAATATAAACAAAGTCATTATTTTTGGTTACTGATATTGTTGGGCATGAACTGTACATGCCTTAGTACAGCACATCCAATATCCCTCCATGAAACAACCAGATGTGAAACACCTGGAAAATAAAAGCGGTGGGTCATCCCAGTGGGTTTGTTTGTTTGTATTTTTGGGATAAATGTTGAGAAAAATAATGAAGATGACGATGATGCCATCATCTTGGCAGACCTAATGTACAGTCCCAGAGCATGCTTGTGGGAGCATCACGTGTACTGTGCTGTGTTGTCAACGTCTTTTGGAATGCAACATTTGTCATGGTCGCCACTCGCGGTGGAGGCCGTTAGCTGCCGGGTTAGCGTCTGCTAGCGTCACTTCAAAAAGACAAGCAGGAGGCAGATGTAAAGGAACATGGCCGTAAGGAACCTTGGTGGTTTACTCCGTGCTTCTTTTAAAGTCCACTCGGACGTGAAGACGTGTTGATGCATACTTCAAACATCCCGCGTTCACTGGCCTTTGTTCATCATGCGCTTCTTGAAGCCTTTGCTAATTCAAGCAGTTGTAGGATTGCGAGGATTCGTTTTTGTTCCTTTTTGTAGACGTCGCGACATTTTAACACATTTGTATTACGCGTTCCTGCCAAATAAATTAAAGAAACTCATGTTTCCATGTTATCCTGTGTTAACTATATTGGTGTTTTTCAATGTTTCAAGATATACGATTTAAATTGTTTTTAGCGCTGGAATAAATAATTGTCTATTATGTCACAAAAGAAAACACACGTCAGCGTGGTGTTGTTCCAAATATATACAGTACAGTATAATGGATTGCATAGGCCAGTATTACATGGGAACCTCTTACAATCACTGATAGATGCAAAAGATTGTATTCCCTTTATGGGTCATGAATTTCAAGCCCACGGAGGAAATTGCTAATGAGAGATTTAATAGTATTTTGAGGACACAATTAGGCTCATGCAGCTACTCAGCATGAAGACCACTTTGGAACAGGAGCAAACCTTTGATCTGTTCAGAGATCATTGAGTGAAGGACAAAAAAAATTGACTTTCTTACTTGTCACCTTTTGACCGTTTTGTAGGTGACACTAACTCCCTTAAACTATTCCAGACAATTCTAAAGAGTCATATTTTTCTGAATGTGAAATTGAAAACATGAAAAGCCGGCAATGAGTGACAGGGTGGCTGATACGGCGCTATGCAGTTTTTAGCTTTATTCTGTGTTTAAATGCCTTTCAAATAATAATCATTCTGTCTGACACACATTGCTCGACTATCCGCAGTACTGTTGAGAAGCTGTCGTTGTTGGAGGGGAAGTGGGGAGGTACAGCTGCTTGATAAATAAGAGGCCACTGCCTTGGTTCTGGGCCTGGTTTCCATTCTTCACGGTGTCGTTTCAAGAGCATTCTGTTGACACAGGAGCAAGAGTGGACTATTCATACACACTCTGTTACGGTCTGAAGTATTTGTCATTAAAAGTGACTCTTGTCGCATTAAATGTTATCCTCAGCAATGCAAAAATATGTATGTTGCATGTCAAAGCTCATAACAAGCCATGTGAACAATTTGAGAGAAGTGGTGTAAAGTCCAGAAGGAAAACTCCTGCAGAGGATTATAAATAACTGGTACCTTGGTTTTAATCAATGATTCTTTCAGCTTCAACTAAAGTCTAGTGTTGCCGCAAATGTTGTTTTCTCATGAGTTGATAAAAGTATTGTTTGTGGGATTGTTTGTGTTTGTGAATATGATACTTATGATACTTCTCTGCTTTTATTTGCCACAACCCCCCTACCTCCCCTTTATTTTTCTAAAACACGTTGTCTGTGTTACAAAAATAGAATATGTAAGTGCTGACTGAAATTAAGTGACAAGTTAATGTACGTTATTAAAATGGATTGATCCTGTCTGCTTTATGTACTGAGTTATATAAAAAAAGAAAGAAAAAAGAATTACAGTGCCTGGATATTTATGAATAATCTATAGAAAAAAAAAATACAATGTGTAGAGCATGTTAATTTTTATATATTTCTAATAAAAGACTGTTTTGCTAGTAAAGTGTGGCCACATGTTCTTACGAAGCTTGTTTTATTAATTGTTGAATAGAAAACTGATTTACAAAAAAAAGGGTCATAATCAATAATTAAATCCTTATTACAGTATTTCCCATGTTGACTCTGGAAGATGCTTTATTCATTGTTTGATGTTTGCCCATCTGACGAGTGATTACCTCATCAGTACCTGAGAACAAATGTTCACATTTGTTATAAAACAGAAAGGGTTTAAGCTGCCTTAGAGATGAAAGAATGCGCCCACTCACTTCCACGTATCGAGACACACGGGTTATTTTCTAAACAGCACTATGGGATCGGCGTTCGGTATGAGTCGCCACCACAAACACACGTATCCGTTTTTTGTGAAGCACCGATGCATCGTTTATCAATGTGATTTCCGAGCGGGCATCCACGTCACACACAACGACACACCGACGGAAGCGCCCAGAGCTAGAACTCGTACCTCCCACGAAATAATCAGGCTTTCCCATTTTGTCATTTTTACGGCTGAACCGTACAGCCGGGTGATTCGCCAGAAGGAGAAGCTGTCAGGCAGCTGAAGAAAAAACGGATTTCAACAGCAGTTTAAAATACAAAATCGGAAAGTGGTATGGGGAAGACTTCAAGGCCACTATTAAGCACATTAATGACAGATGAAAATGTCAAACATGAAAACAAGTCCGATGCCGAGTTTCCACCCAGTAATCAGGGGAGCCGATACCTTAACCCCGGCTGGTGGATCGATATGGTCAGCAGCACCGGCAGCTGCAAGCTCAGAAGGAATTGAGAAAAGATCATAGCATCTGTACAAGCTGACAGATTTATGAGAGACTCTGAATAAAATGGTGAAACCATCTTTATGGGCATTTACTGCCGGGTTGAAATTGCCACCTGGATGATGACGGATACGACGCTGCCCTTAACCCAGAGTCTTCTCAGTGACTCTCCTGCCCTACACAATTAGCAGACACAGCAGGGTGTGCTAATGGGTGTGGTGTGCAGTAAAAATTAAGATCAGAGAAAAATGTAAAAAGAAGCCAAAAAACAAATGAATAAATAAGGCCTCATCATTATGTGGAGTACGTAATGTTACCTTCATGTAGAACACTCAGAGTGCTTTACTCCATGTAGAAATAGAAGCCTGATTCTGCAGACATGTTTTAATCTCGTGAACCTGCAATTTGATCAGACCAGATAAAATACAGATAGTGTAGTTACCTAAACTTTTCCCACCAAAGGCATATTTACGTTTCTTTTTAACAGGAAAAGCACCATTTCAGGATGACAAAATGAAACCATTTAACTAACTCATTGATTAGTTTATCAGTTTAAATTGAAACCCGGCTTGTCACGCAATTCAAAGAAGCTGGTCCACCTTAAAGATCTGCCCACCTTATTTACGTCTGAGTTGTTGCAGACCTGGATACAGGAACTAGGTTTGCATCTTGAGGAGCTGCAGCATTTACTCACTGACAAAATATGTTCTAAATTTGAAGAAATTGCCTTCAGCTGTTCCTGAAGTATTGCATTCACAAGAATGGCACCGATGGGAGGTCACAGAAACTTTGACCTTTGACCACCAACATCTACTCGCTGTGAACTGTCCAATTATAGCAATACAAACATAGCTGTTAAAACTGTATGTTGATCTTCTACCTGCGTCTTATCCAGCCTACAACTCACATGGGCGGTGTGTGTGTGTTTGTTTATTTCAGGACAGCAGAGAGCCGCTACATCTTCCGTCGAAAACTCAAGACACACCTTTTTAGACTCTACCTTGACTAAAACACTAGCAAACCGTAGCACTAACAAATGATAGCACTTAAATTGTACGTATAATGGCACTTTTCTATAACATGTTTTGAAACTGCTTATTTGATGAAAAATGTACTTTCTTGTTACTTGTTCTTCTGAGTTTGTATCTCTATGTGGAAATGCACTTATTGTACGTCGCTTTGGATAAAAGAGTCAGCTAAATGACATGTAATGTATTGTAATTTGTTTTCTATTTCTGTATCCAGTGGCAGTTTGTCACAGTAACCTAACTCCAAGAAATACAGCCATGTTCTCCTTTTCATCTGAATATGTTGTAAAATCCAGATTTATATTAAAAACTGCATGTTGTAAAAGTGTGCATCGGTTCTTGATCTAGAATAGGATGTGCAAGGGTCTGGAACAGTAGACGTCGCTCATAATAAATAGAGGCGCCGACAAGCTGTCTGAAGACAACTTCAGCCCCTTGGCCAAGCTGCTCACCCTGTCAGATGGCCTTCCTCAGAGTGGACCACGAACTCATGTGGCAGTATGATCAGCTCCATCGGCTTCAAGAATACCAACTGAGATCCAATTTGATCATGCAAAACCTCTGTCTTTTCTGATGCCTTGCTGTAAACTTACCAACACTTGATGCTTGATTGAAAAGATGCACACTCTTGCAAATGCAAGTTGGGAGAGAAAGCAAAATGCTTTTTTGTTTGTAAACAGGTTGTAGTTTGATGTAATGTGTTCACAGGAAGCAACGAGATTCTGAATAGGATCTTTCTGTCCTTTTTTATGCCTGGATCCTGAGCCCAGTACGTCCTACTCTCCATATCATCTCCTACAAATTACCAAGAAAACATCAGTTGAATGTTTTCCCATTAGACTAATATCGCCATGTCAACAAATGAATACGTACTGTTCCCTGGATCCTTTAGGGAATATACGCTGAAGGTTTTTCATTTGAAATATTACTTTAATATTTCCACTTGGCTGCTCTTACCAGCAAGTGGGTACTTCATTTGTTCCCTGGGAGAAAAGCATTAAAATAGAGCCGAGGTCTGTCTTTCTTTCTGGGTGTGGTGAAGATACAGCTGTGACGTTAACCCCCTGGTGAGTGTGGATTCAGTTGGACCCCCCCCCCCCAGCATTGTGGTGTTACACAATGCGCTGAACAACAACAAGTCAACAAACACTAGTTGAGTGTCATGTATCTGATCAGCGTGCACGTGTCTCTCAGTGTGCTGCCAGCATCAGTCACACAGACGGGGGTTTAGTGAGCGATGGAGCTACAAGGCTACGAAGCTCTAATGACAATAGGGGTGAAGCGAGGCCATTCTGAACCTATTCTACCCATTGGTCCAGGAAGGATAAATAAAACACCAAAGACTGGGGGGATTTCCCGGGTAGCTCAATAAATCACGAAGACTTTTCTGGCATGTAGCACTTTGTTTTAGCAAGATTCTAAATATGTTGTATGATCTCGCTCCAGCTTCTTCTGAAGGGAAGTGTGTCCGACAACGATCTGAAGGGAGTAGCATTGAGTTGTGTTATCTTTATTCCTCTTAAAACAAATCCCGTTAATCCTGGGATTGAGTGCCGATTGGAACCTTTCATCCAAAAGCCAGATGTTAGACGTCCATAGTGTGCAGGTGGAAAGGGGCTTAAGATACAACCAAATGTCAAATGCCTCCAGCTTGCCCTCCACACTGGCAGTGAGGGCACAGTAAACCTCATCACGAAGCAGACACATAAAGCGTCCTGGTGCACAGCTAGATTACACACGTTTGGAAAGGTCATTGGTGGCCCAAAGTGAGTTGAAAGTATTTTAAGATCTCCACAGCAGAAGGATATTGGGTCTTCCAGCTAGGTTTTTAGGAAATAAAACACAGTTTTGTATGATATACATTCCAGATGCAAAAGTGAAGACTTAGAGAAGAATGTGTGTTTTTATGGATGGCCGTTATATGTAAAATGCTTATTGTCATGAAGGTTTCTCTTTTCAATTAGCATTGCTGTTTATACACTAGGTGTGTTTTTTGTGTGTTGACATTCCGAGTGTTATAAAGTACTAGACATACATTAGTTGAATCAAGTTAGCACACAGTGTGTACTGTTACAGTGAAGGGAAACATTTTTGTATTATATATCAGTAACGATATCTCAGTATTGTATATGTCATTAGCTATTGGTAAAACTCTCCTCTGGTAGTTGGAGGAAGAGATAGAAGAAGAAGAAGAAGAAGGTATTTTAGGTGACCATCTGTTCTTGGACAAAGCACAGAAAACAAAAACATCCCCACCATGCTAATAATTATAAAGATGTGCTATTAGAACAGTTTACGCCTCCCCACCAGGAAGACGTACTTGTTCAAGTTTATTTAAACCCCTCTGAATGTTTAAATGGCATGTGCCTCCTCAGATGACATGAAATATTCTTGCACAACTGACATGTGCACAGCATCTTTTGTTATTGCTCCCAACACGTTCAGGAGTTTTTGGACATGCGGCATCAGTCACACAGAAAACGTTTCCTCACTGGAATCTGATAAATGGAATTCAAATGAGCACATATCTACTACAATTCAAATCACCCGGAAAGAAACTAATTATAGTTATTTGCAGCCTTTTTCCTGAACCTCAAATAATGTTAAACTCCATTGCAGTATAATGGTGCCCTGTTGTGGAAGATAAATATTCCATCAGCAACACTCCCTCAATGTGCTGTTCAGGTTTGTGCAACCAAAAAATTATAAACTAACTTGGTTTTCAAGGTTGGAATTCCATCATAAATAGTGTGCGAATCAGTGCATTTCATAATGTTTTCAAATACGATAATATAAACAGACACAGTAAGACACATATTTTGAGGTGCTTGTATTTTACTTTAGTATTTGTATATCTCTACTGCAGTAAATCAAAGAGGGATAAACCCATTTGCAAGCTTTTGTACTTTTCAGGTGAACATTTAAAAAAACAACAAGCTTATCCTGTGAAATATGAATTTGAAAGGATCAAAAAGGATTACTATCTAAGTGAGATTATAATACTTGCTCCTTGTTTTTGCGCAGTATGACCTGCTCGTTACGGTACAAGAGAGAGAATCATGTGCACATTACCAAAGCCCCTCTCACAATAATAACCGCATGCTCACACTGCCTGGGTGACTTAATGGACCAGATCACAGGATGAGACCCCTCGTTTATCTCCAAGTATGTACGCCTGTGTGTGAGTGTGTGTATACGAGCTAGTGTGCTTACCAGATGGATGAAAAGCAAGGTGAAAGCCACATTTGCTGTGTTTGAAGACTTGCAGTCCTCTTCTGTCAGGAGGTGTCAATCAAATGTGTACAAGCTCTGACGGGGATTCGGGCTGCTATTTTTAACCAATCTCCACAGCCATTTGTTTGCACGACATCATCTAACTGGAACACGCACACTGACTAACCATATTTCAGGTTGAAACAACTGATTGATATTGATGATATCATCAATATCAATCAGTTGTTTCAACCTGAAAAAGAGCATATACTGATTTACAGGAGCGATATTATCCTCACTTCACTTCATATGTAATTGGGGGCTTCAAATGCTTAATGATTCATTTTTTATTTACCTGTAATCAACATCCACCTGAAATGCTGTAACTAAAAATCATCACAACCCAACCCATCGGGAATCTGATCACTAACCAGAATTACATGTTTTTGCAGATGTTTTGAAGTATTACAAAAGATATGTAAAATGACTACTGATTTTTACTGTTAGTATTTAAGGAATTATTTCTAAGCAGGAAGTAATATGTGAAACAAGGAAGACAACATTGACCCATTTGTCACTTGATATCCATACTTCCATACATTTACTTAAACCCAAAGCACAAACTCTTCCTAAACCTAAATGAGTAGCTGCACTACTTAAACCTCACCAAGTATTTAAACAAAAAGGGTTTTCAGAACCAACATTGATGTATGCGATTGTTGGCCAACAAATCAGCACATTGGCCTTTGCATATTTCTGGTCTCCTGGTGAGTAATTCCCTCGTTCCGCCATGAGCCTGCATCCCACGTCCTCACACATGTCACACACGTGCTGCCGACTTTTTGGAATTACATACGTGGCTAAGGTGTTTGCAGTTTCCATGGATATGGCTGCTGCGCTGGCGACACTGTACCAGCTCATGATTTAGGACCGTCAAGGCTGCGTGCCATCTCTCGTCTTGTAGACCCCATATTTGCTGCTCCACCCGCCCCGACGGTGGGTATTTACGTGTTCGGTTCGCCGCGCTGCAGAGGGGGGCCGGCCCGTATGTCTCCCTGAACCCTCTGAATAATTTAGCCCAACAGCCATTCCTATAAAAACCCCATCTATATTAATGAGCAGCCTCCAACCATTTGGATCAGCAGTCGCCGTCCCTCCATCGTGCTGGAGGTGTCGTAGGATCCCCGCCCTCACTCGGACAATCTCAGGATGGGTATTGTGGAAAGCTGGTCCGTTCAGATGTCGAATCACACCTCCTCCCATTCATCAGCCATCACTTGTGATGCCACAGAGACACAGACGCTCTCCTACACAATTCAATTCCATTGTGAGGCAGTTTCTTTATATCCTTCGTTTGAGTGAGTTTGGTTGCATCTGTCCTCGCTCAGCAGCGGGAACGAAGCCTAATTTCATCACAGACATTACCGAGAAGAAACAACGTGTGTATTTCCCCGAAAAAAGAAAAGCTCTGGTCACAATTTTATTTGCGCCTAAATCCGAATAATGTCGGAGTTCCTTTTGGAATAACTCTCATGGTCGAAAGACCTCGTTGTGGTGGAAATCTGCCTAAACCAGTGCTCTCCTTTTGTTGCCTCAGTGATGAGGAGTATTCTAGTGCTTTCATAGAGACTCCACATAGAGGCACATTGCCTCTTGTTCAATCTGGTTCACACTCTGTTTATTAGATAGGAGGCACATTGAGCTGAGATGTTCTCCCAATGAAACGTTTATCTCGTTAAACATTTTGATTCAGAAAAAGATTCTCAGCCCGCTGGACTGTTTGTTCATGGTCCAGCGGCGAGAAGTTAACTGTACTCTGGGATCAATTTACTTTTCATCAGCGCTCAGTTTGAATCATTAATGAGTGTTTGGATATCTCCTATGTTCTTTCTGCAAAGCAAGAGTGAGCTGGATTTCATTCAAACAACTAATATGCATATCCAACACCATCAATCCTGCCACAAAGAGGAATAGCACACGTTCTGAAATTTATAAAACATGAGGGCTGTTTTGTTCAAGTGGATACAAAGCAGAGTAATTACTTTGGGAAAGTGGAGGATGTTTTTCATGAAGTGATTGGTGACTGGTGCCTGAATTAACTTCCTCCCTCATCTGTCTAATGACATCGCCCCGCTGCCTCGATTTGTCACTTTCCTGCGTATAACTTGCGTCTGGAGCAAAAAGGCAGCAAACATTTAGTTCCATCAATAACACGTAGAGCAAAGCATTTCTGATTATTCCCGACTATTCCTAATTTAACCCGAGTTCACAAAAATATAAAAAGGCTTTTAACACTATTACATTAATTGTATTATTGGCTGTGAAGTGGCAACATATTTGATTATGTTTCATAATAAATCAATCAAATCAATGGTGAAGCCATCATTGGGGGAAATCCCCTATTTCCTCTCCCCCCTCTCTCCTTCTTATAAACATCCAATAACACAGTGCCATTCCTGAGCGCAGCATCTGCTTTCCCGCCTGGCCATTTGTCTTTATGGTTAGTAATTCACTTACCAAAGGGAGCCGTGTACGACCCAAACTTTCATCAGCGCGAGTGTGGTTTTTCATTTGAGAGCTAATGAAATGAACCTGGGAAATGAAAACGCCGACGAATGAAAATGAAACCAAAAGAAAAATGGGGGGAAAAACGTAACATTCCTCCTCGAGTGCTGCTGTACGCTACAATGATGTGGTGTGTGTGCGGCGCGCTGATTCCCTTTCCGGGTGAAACAGCTTGCGCGCGCGTGGCGTGGCCGGCTTCCAGCGGAACAGTTTGCGTCCCCGTCTGCCACCTGTCCCGTCTGTGCTATGCTGACATATCTATTGGAAGAAGAGTTGCTGTTATCTCAATGCACTTTGGAGTAAAACTACTGTAATCGCAACAAGAATCTCGTGTTGTGAGAGGGCAGCATTCATCTACTTCCCAAACTGTCTTCAGGATGTTGTTGTTGTTGCTTTAGAACAATAGATGGTCAAGCACATGAGTGACCTTGCACCATTAAAAATATGTTTTCAATGTTTTAGCTTGACATTATTTTGTTCAGATTACACATTGTACAGCTAGACATATAGAGAAATATTATGTTTAGTTAAATGTGGTGTTTTGACCCTCAGGGCCACCATGGTGTACAGACATCAGATGTGTTTTTCAAATTGCTAGTTTTTACAGCCAAGTATTTGATGAACCATCTATTTTTATCAGAGGTACTTGAAAGTAATAACCTGCTCCACAGGCTTCACCAGCAGGATGCAGGAAGTGACAATATTGTGATGGTTTGGCATCACACACACTGCCAGAGATTAATGTGTGGCAACTCTATGTACTTAAATAGCACACAGAGACAAAAGCAAACCTTGAGAAATAGATATGATTCAATCTTTCAATTTCATGCTGATAATCAGCAACCGAATCCTTTATTAAGACCACAGAAAACGATCGCTTATGGGAATACAACCTTCTGCGTGTACAGGAAATGAGACATTTTAAATAAATGAATGTTGACAGATGAGTTCAAATAAATATGAACTTCCCAAAGAAGTCTAAATTATAATGAGCAACTAGTTTATTTGAATAGCAATTTCAGCCGGTTATAATGTTTGCAATTAAATAAATCCTTATTTCCATGTTTACTCCAGTGTTTCCCATACCATTCTAACAGCCCCCCTGAAAAAGTGTGCAATTAAAAAAACAACTAATAAAGTTGAAATTTGTATAATTTATTTTTTGTTGTTCTTATACTGTATATCTCGAATATGTCTGTGTGGCGCTGGCAGCAGCGGAGCAGAGAGCACCAGAGCATTGTCTTTGACAATGAAAATCGACACAAACAGCACTTTCCCATTTGCAAATATCGGCCGATATCAATGTACTGCAGATTAAATCGATGCAGCTCTACTTTAACATCTTTGGCCAACGAGTATATTGGTATGAAGCATCCAAAGATGATGCCCCCTGTGACAAGAAAAAAATATGCTGAGCTACTTAAACATAAAAAGAAAGTGAGAATAAAAAAGCTGGGTTTGATTTTCATGCAAAAGGCCTCGTCTGGTCTCAGAAGAAAATGTAATATTTATTGTCGATCAAAGGATATACGAGAGGAAGAGAAAGCTTTAGACTCCATTCTGTAGCTGCCAGTGGATTACAGTGTGTTTGCAAAGCCTGTCTTGGCCCTGAACTGTAGGAAAGATGTGAAGATGAAATGTCTCACCACATGTCGAAAAATCAAATACAACCCACGATGGCACACAAGAGGACTCCCACCTGGGGCTTAAGACCGCACAGCATGAATACGTTCAGAAGCAAAGAGGCCTACTATAGAATCAGCTGAAAATTGTCCTTGTTGAACAAAGTTTAATTTTTTTTTGGGGGGGGGGGGGGGGGGGGGTTGCATTATCCAGCACACCAAGTTATCCTAAAATATACAGTTGCCACATCATCTGTGGTTATCCCATGCCACTCATTTCTAACTCGATATTATTTCCCACCGCCTTTAATCATAACCAAAGGTCAAGCTCTCCTTTTACATTACGAGTTAAATAAGAAGTGCAAGGTAAATGGAATTTTCAGTTTCTCTCTTCATATATGTGTCCTCTCGGATGCATCATGCTTGTTGGAGCTGAGGCGTATTTTATTGTGAGTAATAGTTTTCTGCAGGGAAATAATCCAAGTCCTTCCAATAAAGTGGTGGAGGTATATCATAGCCCTCATTAAGCAGAGCTATAATGCACCTGCTGGGGCACAGTGCCACGAGACAGGATGAAAAAGCGTCTCTCTGGACTTCCATTTCTCTGGCCTGGGCGAACAATGTGGCATTCCTCTCCTCCCTTGATATCATTTCAGCAGCTCCAATAAAATGGCTGCATATTCATGTGGTGACATTTCGGTTTAGCTACAAACCATCTGCTTCTGGTCTAGATAGACTTATGTAGGCAAACTCACAGGAGGACCTACTGTATAATGATATACACAAGAGTCTGTATTAATGTCCAACAATAAACTAAACAGGATAACATTTAAACAGTATTCTCTGATGGTTGAAAGTAACATTTTGAGGTTTGGGATGGTTGTTGGAGCTCTGCTGTCAATCTTGTGCTTTTAAAAGAAAATCAGATTTTTTTTTTTTAATTTGAACGTCTCTATTTTCATACAGCTGGGTGCTTTCATGTACCCTGGAGTAAAAAGCAGCATCAAAATTGTACAGTAGTACTGGAGAACATGTACTTTTTACCACCTATTAATACCATGTGCACTGAGAAAGAAGTTAGTCTAGTGTTGCAAGAGAGGTTAAATGCTAAAATGTGGACTTTTTCCAACAAAAAAAAGTACACTTTCTCAGCTGTAAGTGATTTAAGCTTTTGATGTGCATTGTGCATTGACTTCAGTCATAGGAATTGAATGTGTTGTACATCATTGTACATTCTGGACACATGACACCCATTGCAGTCTGGAGAGGGATCCTTCCTCTGACGTTCTCCCTAAGCTATCTTCCCTTTTTTCCCCATGGAAGGGTTTTCCTTTTTTGGGGAGTTTTTTCTGAGCCAATGTGAGGGTTTCGGGTGAGAGGATTTCGCATGTGTACAGACTGTAAAGCCCTCTCATGCAAATTCCCATTTTACAATGTTGGGCTATACAAAATAAAATAAACTGAATCATTCACAAGAACTGTAAGCGAACATGAATTATTTGGCTCTCGCATTTGCTTCCCGACGATGTCTATCCAGGCAACAAAGCCGCGGGCTGCATATTTTTGTACAGCTCTAAATAAATGCCGAGCTCAAATTTCTCCTGTGATCAATATTTCAGGACACCAGCTTTGTCACATCTGTATAAATGCTATTGCTCGATCATTGTTGGTTTTAAGTGAGGGAAACCAGAAAAAAAAAAAACGGGTAACCCGTGAGGGACCAGCATTGCGGTATTCAGGAAGAAGTTCCTAGAAGGTCACAGGTTCAAAAGAAAGGAAAACTGCTTTGGCATGTCTTTGGTCCCTTGTGACGTTGGCTCGTGTCGGGGGTTTCTCCCACGTTCGCTTTGTTATCCGACTTACTTTAGGTTTCTAAGCGGAGCAGACCGACCGGGGCTTCTCTCTAAGGGCAGTGGGCTTTGTACGGCCTTCAGAGGTTTTACAGTGCAGCAGCATTTTAGTCACACAATGTGTGACCGACTTAACTCTCTGCACTCCTCAGCATTTATCTCGTACATGACTTCGCTCTGACAGGCAGCTCTGTCCCGTCCGGCCCTCAGGAGATTTGAGCTTTCTTACTCAAAATTGAAGAAGAAATGTTACACTTTGAATTCTGATTCAGTGACAGTTAAATCTACCATTAACCTTATTGTTTACAGCCAATACTATGAATTGAAAGTACTAGGTAAGTGTATTGATAAGCTGACAAAGCAGTACAAAGTAAAATATCAGTCCACACCCGTGCTAGCATGCTAATATTGGGCATTAGTATGCTTAGCATGAAATACACTGTACAGCTGAGGCTGGAGGGGTCACTTGTTTAACCGTTTTAATACTTCAGAATTAAAAGTTTAAGCGCCTGATGGCACTGGGTGAAAAGTTAAGGGAACACCAATGGAATATAAATGGTGAATTTGATCATAACTCATTCTGAAGCGAACATTAATGTCTACCAAATGACCAAATCTCAAATGTCATAAGACATTTCACTCTGACCTAAAACTGCCCAGGGATCAAATTTAAAAACCAATGTCTGTAGGAAAAGATAATGAAAAGTATAATAATCAATCTACAGTCAAGGATATGACCAAAAGTATTATATTGTAAAGTCAAGTCTGGAAAAAACGACCTTGGGTTAATCAATTATCAATCAGTTTAACATCCAACAGCATCTCTGTGATTTGTCAGCAGAATTATCTGAAAGAGAATAACATATTTCATCATAATCATATTCTTTTAATTTGTTTTTTGGTGGCATTGCACTAAAATATTTTTACATTACATGGTCTGTTTGTAGTCTATGGTTTAACCGATGGGTCAATTCAAGCCATTGTCTTGCTCCTCTTTTTGTCAACATAACTCCCAGAACAAGTGGGAATTTTGAAAGGTTCATCAAATTACGTTCATCAATTTTTGTTCAACAAGTCTCACTGTAAGTGGACATTTCTGAACTTAAAACACAGGTTTGCCCTTTAACATGAAGAACTTTCAGAGCTGAACCCAATATAGGTACAAGCATCAAATGTCTCCATGCTACTCACCGCCAAGTACTGGTGACAGGGGACATTTAAATGCTAACACTTCTCCGCCGATCACTTCTTTCCGATGCAACAAAACGGAAAAGAGTTGAGTTTGCGTGATAAAAATGGCTCAAAACATATATCAAAAGGTTACTTGATAGATGTGTTGCCACCATAGCAGGTTAACGATGCATTGCCCAAAATCCTACCAAGTGTGCCGCCATGGACAGATTTTAGTTTATCCAGCTAAAAACTACATTATTTCATGAAGATTCAACTGTTCAAATAAGCTGTAATAGAGGAAGGAGACATGATGTTGACTATATAAGAATAAGAAGTCTTCACTGTGCTTTTCATTTTCCCCACATTGGAGGTCACCGTCTCCCATAGCAACTGTACTTTCCGGCTAGTTCTAGACCTTAAAGTCTATTGCAAAGTAGTACGGCTGCTTAAAATGCTGCCTAAAATCACCAGCTGATAAAACACTTGTTTCCGTGTACCACAAACATAATAATAATAACAATTATGTTCATTGGTTATTCATCTACACACCATGTGATGATGAATTTTTGTTTGAATTTTGAATCCCTTTTGTGATGTCCATTTCCAGAACCCTGGTTTAAGACATCCGAATCAAGCCCACATTAGTTGAAGGATTCACATACTTTTTGTTCTTATTGAAGGCTATTTTTCACAAATAGAAAAAGAATCTGCAATCACAGATTTGTAGGACATCATCTTTCCTTCCCCGCTCGCCATTATTAAAGGGCTTAAACGCACATGATATCAGAAGATGAATGTAGAGCATCACATCCGGAATTTGGTGTGCTTATCGAGCTAAGTTTAGCTATTTTCTTCAGTAAAAAGTAAATAAAAAATGGCCCTGAGACAATCACGGCTAAAAAGACAATAACTGGGAGGACCGACTGACAATAATAGGCCCCTTTGTATCAGATTTGAGTCTTTAGAAGAAAACCCCTGATGGCCATCACTCAGTGTCAGTGTCACCTCTTATTAAGAGTTTATTGATTTTGATGACTATTATGTTGCCTCCACAGACATTAAATGACTCCATAAAGGTCAATGGCACAAATATGAGTCAGTACCAAGTTCCAGCACAAGTGCCTTTAGCGAGTGATTCTGCTGAAACTGTCAGCATTCAAACGCGTCACAGCGAGATGAGAGGCAAATGGGCTGCAGAGGAGACATCCACTCTGTGACGGGGCGGGCATCAAACAGTCTCCCCCCGGCGCCTCTCAAGTGCTCTCGCTGACTGGCAGCAGCATGTCATTTCTGTCCATGTATTCTGAAGGAGGAATGGGCCTGACCCACAGATGGGGCCAGATGGTTGCCGGTCAGTGGAGCGCAATTCCAATTCATTCACCCCTGACTCAAACAATCCTACGCGCCGTTCACAGCGTTTGAATGTGGACGGGATAATTCTGGAGCAACTGCACATCTTCACAAATTAGGGTAGCAGGGTTATATGTAGATGTTCAGCAACATCAACAGTAAACATTCACTGTGGTCCACAGATCAAATACTAACCTCTGTATATGCAATACATAATACAGTGTACAAAATAGATTGTCTGAAGCACCTGTATTGCATGAGGAGGGAAAGTAATTGGGACCGTGAAAAGGCCCCGAGAGTGGTTGTGAATCAAGTGACATGTTCTACCTTGTCCCTTCCATTTTTTGTTCTCCTGCCTTTTTAGTTCCACGCCTAAATCTTTGATACTAAATGGGAAGAAATCCTATCTAGGACCCCTTATTTTCCCACACTGTTATTTTTTTAATCCATTTACAATCTCAATATGCATAATTGGAAAAACAGGAATTTAAGATTTTACATTTAAACTGAAATATAAAAAGGAAGAATGGCTTCCGTTTCCATGGCACTTTTATCCAAAGCACTTAATGATCATTTAACAAAAGCACTCGCCATCGCTGTAACAGCGCTACCAGCGAGGCACCAGATTAACCACCGGAAGGAAACCGGAGGCTCAAGGACATTTGTGCAGCAATTTCAGCCAAAATTTGACCCCTATTAAAACACTGAAACAAGGGCACAAAGTGTAACCAGTGGAACAGACTGGCTTCCTCCCTAGTACGGTGTGTTGTTGTGATGATTTCAGAAGCATTTTAGTCGCTTGGAGCATTACTAACAACGGAATATGGAAAGGTTATACATTCAACACATACCTGCCATCACTCTGATCTCATAGTTTTCGCTTCCTGTTCCACTTTCTCTAATGTGCAGAATATCACAACTTGAGTTGGGATCCGTTGCAGCCGGCCCCTGCGTATAAAGACCACAATTACCTGGCAGTTCACAGCAGTAATCTGCATATCTGTCGGGCTCAATAGTAAACACAATGCTCAGCTTGAATCTTTCACACAAGAAGTTTAAGAATGGACAAAGTTACACAAAAACTAATTACAATGCGATGTATGACATGTTTTTTAAGATGAATGAAACATTCACTGACACTTTATATGGTGCCTAAACTACTATACTATACTACTATAATAATGCAACACAGTGTCAAACACCTGGTTTGAATCACTTCACTGTTAAGTGAAATATTTTATTCCATGCATTCCAAATCGCTAGTTTTATGATCTCTATATTATAGTAATATACTAATAGCATTACTAGTATAGGTGGAGTCTTCCAGTAAGCCCAGGAGCCTTTTGCTTAGTTTTTGCTTAAGTTTTTATCTTGGTTATTTTGATTATTCCTTTTTAATTGTACAAATAAAGAAAACTCAAACTCACGGTGTGTATTCCTCAAAAGCAGTTTATACAGTCTTTATCTTCCTGAATTTTGAAACCATGAAATCCCAACAAAATGAGAATAAGAAGGTGTACTCTGAAAAAGTTCCCCCGTTGGCAATACATTGAATGTAATTACATCTTTTCTCCTGGCAGCCTGGACAATTTTCCACAGCGGCCCCGCACAGCGTCAATTCTGCAATGCTAATAGAGGCACTGTTGTTTAATAAAATGAAAGCTTAAAAAGGTATTTTTACGAGGGCGTTCCTTTCATCATCATTGAGGGACGAAGGTCCATTATTATCACAGGATTATTTGTTGCCATCATTCCCCAGCATCACCTACTTAAGGCAGGAGCTGTAAAGAAGAGAAATGGTCTCTAAAGGGGGGCAGGGGGGATATACAGCAAGCAGGGCCTCACATGACAAATGAGGATCTCGGCCTGCGCTTATTTATGGCAACTTAAATCTGTCAGCTGGAGATGATAAAGGGTGACCGCTTGATTAGAAAGTGTTAGATTGGTCCGGTACTTGTGACCTGCGACCGGAACAGACGAGCGGGGGGGGGGGGGGGGGGGGTGGTTCAGAGTTTGGGGCTCTTTTGCAGACTGAAGATGACGAGGATGTCAGGTAGGTTTGCGAGGTGCCACTGTGTCAGCTTTATTAGGTATTCTTTTATTCTATCTTTTATTCTAGCCTACATTTGTTATGATGTTAGGAGAGGGGCTGAAATGGGTGTCGTACTTCTAAAGCCACTGCCAAGTGGTTCTGTGGGGGAGAGAAAAATACAGAGACGAATATTGCGGGAGGTTGCTCGTAGCTATTCTGGGTGATAAGTGAAGAAATTGATTCGAAAAAGAAGAAAAAAATCAATTTGCAATCTCCTTCATTACAATATTATGCCCTTTACTTGGACATTTGAAATGTGGTCTTTAAAGCATGAGAGGGGGTGAAGTGCAGGCTCCCCATTACAATGTTTTTTAATTCCAATTAATCAAAAATGTCAAAAACAGTCAGTTGATATATAAAAAATGTGTTGTTTTACACTTCGTCTCACTATGTATATTTACAGCAATCCGACAAGACAGACCGGTTAAAAAATAATTTTTAATTATTTAAAAAAAAATGAACAGATATTGCTTCAACTACAGATGATATAAAAGCTAATGATGTAAAAAGCTAATATCAGAGATTTCAGATGGCGTATATGCCATCTTCCGTGCAATGCAGTTAGCAGTATAGTTCCAAGGCACTCTGTCCTTTTCTTTTTTCTCCTGCTGGGCCATCTTGTTAAGTAGATGGTTAAGTATCGAGGTCTTGCTGAAGCGTGTTCTGCAGGTCAATGGACCAGGATTTAGAGAAAGATAAGCCGCCACAGACACCAGATATTACCAACAACGATCTTATGGGTTTGATCACAACTCAATCCGCCACAAGAGCCTTTACTCAGAGCCATTTAAAATTCAAAATAGAAAGAATAAACTCTTCTTTTGTTGTGGGGAAACCATTCAAGTTCAAGAAAAAAAAAATCCCTTATTTTATTGGGAGACCAAAATAATGTCCTTACTAAAATTAAGAGAAAAGTTATGATATCACAAGAGACTTATACATGACTTTTCTGTTGTTAACCTGTTAATCGGCTTCTTGAAGAGTGGCCTTTTAATCATTTAAAGTTCATAGCCTCTCTCCTTGATGAGTTTGAGATGAATAGATAATGCACCTTAATGGCCTTCATTAACTTAAAAAAACACCCTCCTTGCAGCAATAAAGCAATTACAAAGAAACTCCCCTCCTTCTTTCAAAGTCTTGGTCTTGAAGAATAATAAAACAAGAAACAGGTGAGCTGCGCGGATATGTGGTTCGGCCACAGATACAGACTACCTTTAAACAACGATCTATTGGCCGGATCATCACACACAGACTTTCTGGTGTGACTTTGCCGAGTCGCCGTTATCATCTTTGTCGTTTGACGTCTGAATGTTCAAACCTGCGTTTGTTAAGCATGTATTTCACCTTCATTCGCCGAGCGGATGGTGCCAAGGTTGTAACCTGGCTTAAGAAAATCCATATTGCTGTTAATCAATTAGAGGTTTGGGCTATAAAATGTGGGGAAAAAAAGAAGCAAAAATCAAAGCATTCATCACAATTTCAAATATGGCATCCTAAAATGGCTTGTTAGCGCCAAAATATTAAATTAGTAAGTTTACCGTCAAATGCCAAAGAAACCACAACTGAGAAGCTGGAATAGGAGATATTTTAGCTTGAAGGATACAAATGTTTTTTCTGATTATTTTTCTTTTACTCCCCATTTTAATTGTAATATTACTAGTAATAGCTCTAGGCCCAAAAAACAAGGTAATTTCTTCTTTGTTAGAACTCTTGTTTCACAAGCTGTTTACATTAAGAAGAAAATGAACATCAGCTTAGATTTGCATTTTGCCAATTATAGGACCACTGTGTAATGCTGGGGGTCACATAGGCAGTGCAGATGTCACAGACCTCACCAGATACCGAGGGCAGAAGAGCCGGCTGCTGTAGCCGACTGCTGGGAAAAGCAGAGAGTTGATTTGGTTTTGGACACTGACAGCTTTCACGACACTGGCCATAAAGATGTGGGTGAGCAAAACGGGGGGGAAATTGTATGGAGGCTCACTACACGTTCATATGTGGCACAGACATTGAGATTTAAGGAATCTGCAAAAAAAAAAATATGTGTGTCTCAATAGCCCTGCTGTAGAGTGAAAAGTTGCCCAACTCAAGCTTTTTATTGGACTTTTTTTTCTTCAATATTCCCAAATTTCCCGTGGAAACTTTCCATATAGATAGCGATGCCATCATATAGTTCTCATAAAGAGCAAAATGAAAAAGCCATTCAATGGATGGAAATCAGCCTGGAATTCAAAGATTACTTTTAAATCTTGATTAAATATAATGTAATTATAGGTGTTTAGCCTTCTCTTATTTTGCAGTGCAGTAGAGATGGATTTATGTTGCGTTTCACCTGCTGAAGTAAAATGTACTGAACCAACTCAAGACAGAAAATATATTTTATCGATTTTAACATAATGATTAAAAAGCCTTCTGTCACAAACATGCAACTGCACTAAGCTGCTTGTTAACTTCACAATATTCATGAAAAAGAAGGATCTTCATGCAAGAGGGTCCATTTACATGTTGTCTTTAAAGGATGTTGGTTTCAATTTCACAATGATTGCAAATGAAGGAAATCTACTGCCCTCTTCTGGATATATAAAGAGAAAAAGAGCAACCTGGTTTTCAGTATACGTCAAATGGGTAAGTCTTGAGGTAAAAGAGAACCTGCTGGTAGGAGTTTCATTCAGGAATATGAGTTATAGAGAAAAGCAGCAGCAACATAGTATTCTACGAACAACACGTGTCCTTAAATGGCCATAAAAAGTATGTGTGAATGAACATAACGTGTGTGTGTACACACACACACGTTATGTTCATATAATATGGAGATGTAGAGAGATATATACTTGGTTATATTTATATTGTATAGTTGTTTAATGTTTATACCTAAACTTGTTTCACTTTCTTTGTGTTTCCTGTTATAACCTTTTTGTTGTTTATTTGTAAAAAAATAAAAATAAATTACAGTACGTAGAGAGCAATGGGGAAAAAAACAGTAAAATTCCATGTACACGTAAGCATAAATGGCCAATAAAGCTGACTCTGATACGACGCATGCCCCGGTTGAATTTGTATTACTACAGTAACACACCCAGTTTCACACAGCAGAAGTCATTTTTGATTCATATTCTAGGTCTAGAATGTCGTTTCTGCAGGGAAGGCTACAGGCATTAAAAAAAAAAAAATTTAAAAAGGAAAAAAAGCTCAACATTGGGTCTGATGTTGTAGACAGGGCCATGTTTCAGTCAATGCAGGGCTATTTGCGGTTGTTGTGACAACGTGTTGATCCGGAATGGATGAGAACAAAGGCTCCAAGAATCACTCTGAAGAACACAAATAGTTTTGTACTGGAAATTGCATTGGATGCCATCACACTAAGTATGAGCTCTCAGGTGTGCACAGCTTTCTTGTGATTGGTCAGCTCGGCTCTAAAGTACGTGATTCAAATGTAGCTGTACCAGGGGAGCTCACAGGCAACGATCAGAGTGGCCGAGTCGGGGTGTTTAAAGCACACAGACTCAGTGAGCAGAATTAATCAAGCTTGGAGTCATTGGAGCTGTGAGAAAAGAAGGAAACGGGCCGTTGAAATATGTGAAGAGGATTTAGAATGAGCTTCACGACAGGAAAGTACTTGGTCTCACTTAGTCTTCATTCCTCTGCTCTCTCTCTAGAAGACAGTCCCATGCCCTCCCTGTCTGTCTTAACTAATCATTGCTGGTTCATAAATAGAACCTTATGTTGACTGCAAAGAGCTGACTGACGTGTTAATGATTTGATGGAAATGACGTTAATATAAATTGACCGAGAGCTGTCTAGACTGAAAGAGGCTCCAACAACAGAGGATTTCAACTGATCATAGTGTGCAGTATTCATGCTAAGTCCTCGGTGATGGCTGGTTGCTTTAAAAGTATTTTGCAATAGCTTACAAACTTGGGAAGCTGGCTAATTCTCTCAATACTTTATGGTACGAGCACAATTTCAAATGTGAATGGAGAGATTCCATTCCTTAGCCTGTCTGTCAAAATGTAAGAAATGTGTGTACATGTTTGTAAGATGTGTTGCGGGATCGAAATACAAAGGCATGATTAAAAAGGCTAAGAGTAGGAAGGACACATGTGTGAGTTTGCCATATCAAGAGCAATGCTAATTTTTACATGATTATTTGCGTATTGTTTATTGCTATGTGATTCTTTCAGGTTTTGCCACCAAACAAATGGTTATTTAATGTTATAGCCAAGACATACATTTAATCCAATTGCCTTCATTTCTACCATGTAGGCCATATTGGAATTTTGATACGTTTAGTATATTTGTGTAGCTATAGCTGCTGATAGTGTTGCTACGATTTAAAAAAGCCAAGACAGAAAGAAACACTATTCTGCACGTTCCACTAGATTCAAACTTGAGTTTCGTATCAGAAACATTACTCCTCAAGTCTTTACTGGGTATCCCATTTTCAACCCCATGAGCCCTTCAAATCAGAGCTTCGTTTGTTTGGTTCAGCTATGGACACTAGATCCCCCTCTGATCTCATCAAAAACAGGTTTTCATTTCTGACCAGCGATGTCTGGGGTGTTCTGGTGTGACGCCCAGAATTCAGAAACCTCAGAATATATGATGAACATTCCCCCTACTGCCTTTCTCAGAAACTGCCTTAAAAAAGGCAATATACACCTTCCATACGTCCTCTCATAGAGATGGCAATACAATAAATATGTGTCAAATACACAGCACCTTCATTGCTTTCTTCTGCACATTCTGTCATGAGATCACTGGGATTTATAGCCATCAGTGGTCTATCAGCCTTGCAGTGGGCATGTGAGAGGCACCTGATGTAATCATAGCTCTTTGAGTAGACATTCTCTAGCAATGATGAAAGGGCGACAGCATAGAGTGTATAAAATAGGATGAAGCGGCAGGCAGCTGCATTAAAATCTGATGACTGAAACAGTGGGGATCAAATTTGATTTGAGACTGCAGACTATCTGAAAGCAATTGCACAGTTGCAAAAACATGTTATTAATTTTGTCAAGAGCTAGACAATATGTCGGATCCCGCTGAACTTGTTATTCCACAAGCAATTAGGCATTAAGCAAACAATTGGTAAGCAAATATGGAAATGTCAGAGCCCTCTAATCAGAACCTCAAACAGACGGTCCACATTGGGGACGGTTAAGGCCAGAATGGCATTGAAGATAAATTGCCTTTAAGTAAGTCGCTCGCAGGTCTGATCAAGAAGTGTTTTTTCTTCTTTTTTTTTTTATTATTCCCATAAGTGCAACATCAGTCAAGCCGAGAATAAAACATTCAATGACAACTGGACCGGGTTATTACGGCCACGAGGTTTTTGACAAGTTAACTAAATTATTGTTGGGAGGAAATTATGGGGGCTTTTTTTTGCCCCTCTCATCATGATATCGGGAGAAAAATTATATTTCTTGGGGGCAATCTGGCCCTCTGCCTTTGTATCAGACAGATTGAAGCAAAAACAAATTCCATTAAAGATAAGCCTTAACCCAACATATCAAAGTTCACTACTGCATAAAGTGGCAATAGAAACACAATTTTTTTTTGATGACTGGTACAACCAAAAAGTTGCTTAGCATAGAAGTTATAATACTAGTTAATGACGTGTCAAAGTACTCCTCTAATGTTAGCTCCCCCCTTTTTATGTGGAAACAATGTTTTTGAAACACGAAACCTCTACTAACAAGTATCACTTGAACACTTTCACAAGTTAAACGTCCTGAAACAGCCTGAAAATGAAGAATTAAATAATTGAATGAGAAAGGGTCTATTCCAAAATTTAAATAACATAATTAAATTGTGAAGAAGAATCACCTGTCAAATATTCCATCACAGAAACATAAAGCTAGAGGTTGGCAAACCGCAGCATAAAGATAATGGACAATGTTTGGGCAGCTTGCCTGAATCTTTTAAATCGCTCAATATCCATTTTGAACTTGTGCTCCTCGTGACACTCAGCAGTGGTTAAAACTTCACACTTTGCCTCAATGTGAAAAAGAGGCTCTTGTAATCTGCGTTTTGCGTTTCATTTTGTGTCTCCCTCCATATATCACTACGTCGCACTTATTCCATCCCATGCTTTTTGAGCATGCCGCATGTTCCCAGGGTAAGAACTCCAATGGTGAGTCAGCATTAAGGCCTCAGGGTTCTGCAGAAAGTCTCTTTCTGTATTTCTTAGAACTTTAAAGGGTTTGCCAGACTATTTATGTGATGCTGATGTTGCAGTGTGTCTTAAGGTTGTTATATGGTCATTTTGGAAGGAAACTATATCATAAGATAATTTTGTTTATGTATCAAGCAACTGTGTGTTCGAATATCACCACACGGCAAATCATATTGACAAATGACATGTAATGTAATGTAATATTGGGGTATTATAAAAAGGGGATAAATAATCTAAACCAAAAATACTGATTCATAATGCACTTACAGAGCGGCCAACTCTCACGCTTTCGCCGCGTGACACACTTTTTTGCCTGTTTTCACACGTACTCACGCAGGAGGGGGTTGGAAATTCGGGAGTCTCCCGGAAAAATCGGCAGGGTTGACATGTCTGATTGTAAGATACGCAAAAGCGACATGGCCTGGCACGGGGGCACCACGGCGATGATTCAGCACCTTAAACGGAAACATGTTGGAAAAATCTAATCTAAATATTTTTTGTGCCTAATATATTTAATTTGGCAGCTGTAAAGTATACATCATGCCAGTGGTTCTCAACTTGTCTGCCTCCGGGACCCACCTTTACCCCTTAATGACGAGCCCAATGAAGTCCCTTCAAAATAAAATCCCAGGATGAATTTTTTTTTTTCATGCAAACGGGTCCACGACCCACTAGTGGGTCGGGACCCACCAGTTGAGAAACACTGCATCATGCGATGTGTGTATTTTTTTGTGTTAGTCCATTTTATTTGCTTACTTAGGAATGTTCAAGGAGCAATCTGTTTGTGCACTTTCTAAATGTTTTGCACTGTCAGTTCTATTTTTCAATAAAGGGTTGGAAATTAATGTTTTTAATTTTTTATCCGATTCATCGATTAATCGAACAAATAATCGACAGATGAATCGATTATTAAAATAATCGTTAGTTGCAGCTCTACTGTTAACAAGCAGCAGGAGAACACATTATTACTAGCCTCTTGGTATACTAGCTGGATGCTTAAAATAGCTAGGGATGCACTGAATCCAGGATTCGGGCGAATATTATTATTTGTTTCTAATGGACTGTGTGGTGGGAGGCGTTGAATGAAGAATAATGTTCCTCCCTAACTAATCATGTGTCGTTTTTGGCTGAATATAAATCATGAAGTGCTCTTTAAGAATACAGCTATTCACAACATGGGTATGGTTTCAGTTAAGAATTAGTATAATACCATTCTAATCAAAATATCAATCTACCTACCTAGGTCAAATCTTAAACACTGGTCTATGAATAAGGCTTACATGTGGTGCATAGGCAGTCATTTAGACAATAGTTTTCTTGTTGAATGGTCAGCTCAAGTCTAGAATGCTGAAGATTAATCAGAATTTTAGGTATTACACGTTTAGCAGACCACTCAAAATCCACTAGAATGCAGGAAATCACATCTATATAATCCAAAATGTCATGGGGGGTGGACCTTCAGCTATGTTTGCTTCACAAAATGTAACTAATATTGTCCATCTCTAAAAGGCTGCCCCTATCAATGGCTTTGTGCCTCCCCACAAATCACCAGAATAGAGGGTACAACATGGGTTCAACAGCTAATTATTTCCAATTCTCTGATATATGAGCCACCAACTTGTGTGGCTGTGTGCGTGACATGATTTTAGTCACCCCCGACAAAATCTCACTCCAAGGTTTTTTGAAAAGTTGGCAGGTATGCACTTAGTATTGGCTAACTTATCAGTTGTTAGACAGCAGAAATCGTCCGACCGCAGCGTGGCATTGGCCACGTCGGACATCGAAATGATTCTGCTCCATAGACATAGATGCTCGAGACTCGAGTTCAGGCTTGCTGGTAGATTTGGAGCCGGCCATTGTTAATACTGGTTTCCTGGAGCAGCTGGACAGCACTACACTTTTAAGGCCCTACGTCTTTACAATTTTATGATATAGATATTATATTTTATCTTATTCCTTGCAATATATGGTCTTGTTGTCCATTGTCAAACTGTCTCCTGTTATGCACCAACCGCCAAGTCAAATTCCTTGTATGTCTGACATATTTTGGTAATAAATGATTCCTGCTTTGGCTTGTTTGAAAGATGGCAATTATTAGAAGTAATGTTATTTCAACTTTGGTGAAATAAAATAATAAAAATCAGAAAATATGTGAAAATAAATTACATAATTTAATAACGTTCATTGATGCAGTCAAGTTGCTCAGCAAGGCCATTCTTTGACAACTCAAAACAGCAGGCCTGTTAATGCACATTCTGAATGAATTCTGAATCACATTACATTAAAAGGGAAGGCTACTGTAAGCTCTATGACTCCTTTTCATTCTACGACATGTAGGCAATAAATTTGTTTTTTTAATTCCTTCATTCAGAAAGTGTGTCAGAAAGAAAAAGATATTAGTCCATCAGTAGTCCACTCAGCCATCTGAATTTAACTTATTCAACTTTTGTGGAAGACTATTCCAAACTTAAACACAGCTCTCCCAGGTTGACATAGTATCGGCAGGGGGTGTGGCTTAGCTAAGGGTCAATTCCTTACCGTTTGATGCAAAACATCTTTCTCAAATTCATCGGAATCGAATAAATAAAGCCGGATCAAATTTTTCTCATTATTTTGAGGACAGGATCTAGTGCGAGTGCACCTGGTGAGGCACAACTAAGAATAACTTCACTCCTTCTTGAAGAATGAGTGACAAGGCCTCACCTGATGTACCATTGGGGTTTTCCTCAGAAAATGAATCTACACCCCAGAGAAACCAGCCAGGATGTCGAGTTAGCACCTCGGGGGCGGCTTTCTGTGGTTCCTCACGAGTGGAATGACAGCAATGCGGCATGACATTTCATCAATAAAAGGAGGGTCGGCTGAGGGGGTTTCATTTCTAATCCAGCTGGTTTATGTGGGCTCAGGCTTACTCAAGAGCCTATTCTGATGCATTAGAGGTATAGCACGAGGTAGGACAAGCATGACACAACACTGGCACCGTTTGGACGTAATAGTAGATTCTGTGTCCTGTTGAAAAAAGGACCTGTCTGACGTGTCAAAACCTGTATTTCCATGTATTATTCAATCCACGAGCTGTTTCAATTGGTGTGAGATATCACTGGAGGGAACCGATAGACGTGTTACATAAAATTCCAAATCAAACAAGATGTAGTTCTGTTAGTGGTAAAGTAAGTTTATTCCATTGACTTAAACTATATTGCTGGAAACGATGACATATAAGGTAAGCCTGTGTTGGTAGCAACATTTTTAAAAGGCTTTAACATCTGTTCGATATCCATTTTAAGAAATCTCAAACTCAATTTACCAGACATTGTCAGACAGCCTTTCTTCAGCCTCAGCTGTTGGGCAAGGCTTTGCTTTGAGCAGAATGCTAATGTTAGCATGCTAGCATTTAGTCTTAGGTGTCATGTTAGCTTGGTGACATGCTTACTGTTAGTGTAATATGCTTGGGTTTCACACATTAGTAGCTTAAGTGACAATTCATCTTAGAGCAGATAAAGAAATGGAAACTTTGTGTTGGTTGTGCTAAAAGAAAAGTCTGATTTCCGACAGAGTGAACAGCATGTCAGGCAGCTAATCGGACAACGACAACAACAAACGGGTATCCATGGAGAGAACATAAAGGAATTGATTACCACGTTTGACTTGTTGTGCGACGGCTGAAAGAGACAAGCTGGTACTTGACCTTGAGAACATTAATTCCTTGTTCTTTATTTGACATTCCCTTCTCGGAGCCACAAACGCCTCAAAGCCATGACAAGGACAGCTTATACCACATAAATGCCATGACCTTGATTATGTTACATAAGAGGAACACAGCAGACAAGGGGATAAGTACCTTGTGCAAAATGCATGGTCTCCGAGTTTGTTTTGACAACATACTCTTTCAGTTTAATGAGGGGTACAATTTGAAAGAAAACACCACATTCTGTTATTAGCTTCACAGTCCAGATTGTGCCACGTTAACAAGGCCTCACCAGAAAAATGACCATAGTTTTTAAGCAGCTCTTAATGCTGCATGGTTCCATCACAGCCAGGTGTAACAGCTTAAACTCTTATGTATCCTTTGAACTCATTTGCCTTTACTCTCACCAATTAACACTCTACATAACAAGCACTGAAAGCACCATGGCAGTTCAAGGTGTATGGTATTTGTAATGTGGTATCTGGACGCATCAGATAGCTGACAAACCAAATGAACTCAGCATTTGTTTTCTTGTCAGCAACTGTTCTGTGAAAGATGAGCACGCTGTCATCGCTAATTAGTGCGGTAAGACAAACTTCACCACTCGTCATTGGTAGCCCTTCACTCTCTCTCTCTCTCTCTCTGAGGTTATTCAACCCTCCTTACATCATGCAGTGCCCACACCACCGCCCCTTAATAATAACCCACCAGCTTTGAGCATCCATCTGCCTAGAGAAGAAGCCTCTCATTGACAGTCACTGTCTTGGCACAAGCTTGGCAGCTAAACCTCAAATGATTCAGTATCCAGTAAAGCACAGGTTTATGCCTTCTACAAAGCAGTCTCAGCTGGAGTGAGGACAGAGCTGTGGACAGGTAAACCACTTTTCCTCATTGTTTGTGTTCTTGTGTGACCCAGGGGTGCGTCCTGACCCTGGGTCATGAGCTCCAGGTGGATTACGGTTCATGAAACTTTAGTAGAAGAAGAACTACTGGGGGGTTACAGGATGCTCTTGAGTGGAATTAGGGGGTTCTATTTCGAGGTCTGGATCCAAGAGATGACTTTCACTCTATAAAAGTGCTTGTTCATTGGCATTGTGGTGTATGAAAAAAAAATTCACTGGACTTTATTTACTTTTTCTTCCGCATCTGTGATAAAACACAAGCCCGTTATACAAGGGATGTGGTCACCATTGTATGTCCCCATGTAAACCAAATTACGGAATTGTTCAGATAAGATAAAATAATGTTGCTGTGTTGCTTCTTCTCTCCCTATTTCCAAGTTTATTGTTTTGATTTTCTATTGGTGTACTTTTAATATGTTGATGGTTACATTCCGAGAATTCAACCTCTTAAAATTCAGTTAGCAAAGCCGGTCTGCAATGATGTCTGGTGCAACCATATGAAGGTTTTACAGGGTTACAGCTAACTATAGCTTGGGAGCTGAGAGCCATCAGTGTTTGTTGTGCATTCAACATGACTTGGCCTCTGGATGACCGCCATCATGCTCACATTGCTCCCTTAAAAAGGATTTGTTATTGTCATGCATAAAAACATGGCATTAAAGTGGTGTTTTAATTTAAAGTATAGTACAGATTTTCCAAAATAAGATGCCTGATGTTGGTTTTAATGTTTCCATTCTGTTCATAGGTCACTCTTTTTACAGTTATAGCTTGTCAAAATGTGGAAAACCACGAAGAACAAAGAACCCACTGCCAACAGACGATGTACGGTATTCTCATTCAGCCTCCTTCTGCACATCTTTTTATGCTTTTATGCCTGTCGCATTCTAACTCATGTCCATCTATTGCCAACATAATGTGGTGCCACAGCAGATATTAGCTCCAAATTTGCCTTCACTGTAATTAAACAAAAATACTGTAGGCCCTGCTGTGTAGTATAGACAAAACAAGAACGGTAAGTGAGAAATCAATCATAAATATCTAACAGCGAGATTGTCCATAGCAGTATTTTGCAGTGGTTATCTGGAATGTAAGCCAACATTAGTCTTTGGCAAGAGAAAACCATATCATTAATTACAGTCTACAACGCAATAAATGAAGTGCAAGTCAATTCACCCCCAAAGTGGAGCAAACTGAGCTGTAACTAATGCTGCCAAAACCTAGCGTATCACTCGAGTCAAAAACAACTGGGGACCTTGGTACCAAAGAACTCCATGTTGCATTCAGTGGAGATTAGTTAACACTTAAGTAACACTTCAAGAGGATGTATCATGTATCATCAACTTTAGTAATACGGAGGACACAAATGCCTGCTACTAAAGTCTATTTTATGTTTGTATTCATATTAGGGCTGTCAACGAGTATTCAGTTCATTTACCGTTGTTAAAAACAGAATTGTTTGTCAGAATTGAATGTGAAAATTAATATTCAAATTTAAAAACAGCAACAGCAGCTGTCTGCTTTGCGGGTGCCGCGCTGTACTGACTTTATATAAAATAGGCTTCATGCACTGGTTTGATTATTAAGATTGGTGATCTTTGCCATTAGTTAATTTACTTATTTCTGTTAATATGTTGTTAAATAAATTACCTATACAAGTAGGTATGCCTCGTTGTATTAATTAGTCCTGTTATTAAGGTGCCTAATGCGCAACCAGATATTCAAATATATGTGTTTTTAAAGCTAATATTCAAATGTCATTTTTGAGCAATTTTGACAACCCTAATAAAAAAAATATTCATATTCATATTAAAAGGGGCATTCTTCATTTACTGTATCTTTCTAAATAAAAGTTTATAACTTTGTCTCTGCTACCAACATTGGAACATGACAAAACATTTTTATGAGGCAGTAATAATCAATATTCTTATAATCATCTATCAAATGAAGATTCTGTCAATGTGGGATAGTAGGGATAGTAATGAAACAGGGCTTTACCAAAATATGTAGTTCATTATGGTTTTCAGGAGCTTAATACCTTCGTAATTTTTTCTGCTTCACATTCATAAGTGTTATTTTAGGCCGCAGCGTAAACAGACTCCTCAGCACCAAACAGCAGTTGGAGAATAGCTAGTGGACAGAGTCAGACATTTCTCTCATGAGTTGGTGGAAACTAAAAACACTCCAGACACAGGCTGAACAGGATCTCCATTCAGAATTATGCAACATGTATAAAAACATGCCCCAATAATTGGCACTTCAAAAACCAGTTACCTGAAGGTGTTCACTGCTAAACTGAGAATGATAAAAAAAACATCCCTGGATCAAGGTCCCCTGCCTTGTGCCCTTTGCTGAGAGCCTCTCAATGCTTCAGTTTATTCAAGCCTCAATGAGCTTTCCTTTTCCACATTATGGCCGACTGGGTCACTTCCAGCCTCTTCCTCCGCTGTTTATTTTGGGCTCTCACTCAATTACTTCTTTCTCTGTCGCTCAAAGATTTCTTTCTCTCTCTCTCTCTAATCTATCCATCAGTCAGAAACCATTAGGAAAAAAAAGTAAATTCATGCTTCAGATTGTTAGGATAACCTATAATTTCACGGCGGCAGCTAATAAGGAAGTCTTCTGTTGGACACGTACGGTATAGATGAATATATCCACTACATATCCGACAGCCATAGCGTAGCATTCACTTGTATTAATTGATCTACTGTAACTTCTTTTCCCCACAGGTTTCTCCATCGTCCATCAATACATTCAGCGATTTAATGAAGTGTCTGGCAGCAAGTCAGGTGAAATAATAGAGAATGTCTCCTTGAACTACTCTATGGTTTGAAAACAATTTAAAGCTGTATCTATTAATCAGAATAATGGAATTCATATTGAATAATAAATGAGGTATTATTGAATAACAAGTTCTGCTTTTGGGCTGATAATATATATTTACTGCACTGCCAAATCTGTCACCCTTGTTTGGTAGGTTGCCGTTTCACCTATTTCAATCCTTGTCATAATAACCTTTAATCCATGGATTAATGTTGTGCTCCATCGACTACCATGAAGATAGTCTATCTTTGCACAGTCAAAGCCTGATAAGAAAGTGTTCAGCTGCCACGCAAGTTGGCAGACGATCACAATGTGGAAGTCATGCACTGACGTTTTTGAGATGCTTGGGAATTAACCTGTCATGTTTTCATTAAACTAAATAATATATTTCCATCATTCAGTGAGAATCTGAGAAAAATAAATACATCCATCAACACAGCATCCCTGGGAAAACATTTGACATCCCTGACATCTGCTGGTAGCACACAATAAATAAGTCTAGGCAGGGAAAGGCCAATTTGCTGAGGTCTGCTGAGTCTCAGAAAAACCGAACGCTGTTTTTCCGTGTCTGCTTCTGACTCTGGGAACAGAGATTAGACCCGTCCCATGTGACCCGAGAGTTTGGGGTGTTTTGTAAGATAGCAACAGGACATTTATTGTGTACCTAAACCATTCAGCGCTTTATAAAGCAACAGCAGGATTGTAAAGTAAATTCTTGTTAGACAGGAAGGCAGTCTAAAGAACTCAAAACTGGAGGGATATGAGCCACTTTCTTCGTCTCAGTGAGGACTCGAGCTGCTGACTGTGAACCCACTGCTACAATAGTCCAGTCTACTATAGATGAATGCAAGACAGGTTTTTCCAAATGCTGTTGAGACATAATCCTTCGAAACCTTGATTATTGTTTAAATCGATTACCAAAAGCAGCACTTGAACGCAATATATTTCAATTACACTTTTGTTTGTTTTTAATAACAGGTTAAACTTTGGTCATAATTAACTGTTTATTTTCATTTGTGTAGCGGTCATCCGGATAAAATCCTTGACTCCTGGAGTAATGATTACACAGTATGTAGTAAACATACCAGAGGGGAAAAGCACCCCAGATTTTGAGAGCACACCGATGCCAGAAAATATCAAAGAAGGTGGGTTTTGTTATAACCAGTAGAAAAACTGAAATATTCATGCCGTTGTTTTGTGACCTAAAAAAGATGTGACAATATATAAGGATCAAAGAAAAGTTGATGGGTTAGGATGCATAGCACTATTTTCTAATTATGAAATAGTTATTAATGATGTGGAAATTAATATGCAGTATTTTTATAAATCCTCAAGGGAACGTGGCCATTTTTAAAGTTGTGGTGAAAGGGGATCCAAAACCAGAAGTGTCGTGGCGAAGAGCTAAAGGACCCATTACAGACAAGGACAAATTTCACAGTAAATATGATGAATCAACAGGAGAACATATATTAGAGGTGAGTAACTAAAAGACACCTTTGAATAGTTTCCACTCATGCAAAGTCACAGTAATACAGAGTTAACAGTGAGACTGTTATAAAATACGTACATTCAATGTACATCTGACGAATTGCCATTATCTCCCATCATTGGTTTTTCTAGATTGTCAAAGTGTCCGGTGCAGAAACAGATACATACAAATGCTACGCTGCCAACGAATTTGGAAAAGCTGTCTGCAAAACAACTTTAACTGTGATTGAGGGTGAGAGTGAAGGCAATAGAGTTCTAAAATTACTGATTTACTGACGGTAACTGGCCTTGTAATTGCCTCTAGACATGTCTTTATTTGAAAAAAATTCCCTTTGTGTATTTAGTCATCCAAAGAAAAACTAGAAAGTTTTAAAAGCTTTATCTGACTGAAACACTAAGAAATCAGAGTTGAATTTCCCGCTTTCAGCCTCGAACCATCCCTCAGACTTCAGAAAATTGCTTCGGAGGAGGTAAGAAAACATACACCAGCAAAATATCTTGTTTGAATAAGTGTAAGAAGTGAATCATATATTCCTGTCTGGCTAAAACATTTTCAACATTTGCTTTAGTAAGGAAAAACCAGGAGGGGAGAGTGATGAAAGATTCTGGCAGGCAATGCTGAAAGCTGATAAGAAAGACTACGGGCGCATCTGTGCCGAGTTTGGTGTCTCAGACTTGCATTTGATTCTCAAGAAACTTGAAGAGAAGAAGAAGGAGCGAGCGCAAAATAACTACAAGGTACAAACAGTGGGCTGTTTCACAGAGGACATTGGGCACTGATTAACCTTTTTTTTGTTTGTTGCGATGAGAATATTTACTCGTTAATATCAGAAAACAAGAATATATTTTTCTACAATTAGAAAAAGAAAAGAGAAAGATAGCTGTGCTTCGTTAGAGCTGGAAATTGAGGTTGATGCTTCGCATTTCTTTTCCATTTTCTGCTCCACCAAAAGACTGCGCGGCTTCTGCACAAATAAGACAAAACGGTCTAGTTCTCGAGGGTCCCACAAACATTGAAATCCTCTCCTAAATGCTCTGCAAAGCAAATGGAATCTCGGCACTCCTCTGCTATCTGCATTAATATTGTAATGTGTATTTTTTCCAGTTTCCCCTTTCTATGCAGATGAGGCAAAAACAGTCCAATTCTGAAAATAAATGAAGTATGAATGCCATAACCGTTAAACAACTATTTATTTCTTCTCCCTCAAAAAAAGGCATATCATAAAGAAGCACTCTGCTTCAGAGATGTATGGTATGGTTGTTTTTGCAGTGTAATATCATGAGTGCAATGACTTCAAAAGGTTCGAAAAAGGCTCATGGTTTGAAAATCGAGTGGTTGCACTCAATGTTGTGTTCACAATACCTCCTTTGAGAATTAGAGTTGAATATTAACCCCCCAGTTCATTAGTGTTTCACTCAGAACACTATATATAAGCCTCTGACATTCACACACTGAGGCAAAGTGCAATGGTAGTGCACAATACCCCCATGTAATCTTGTAAATTATTTGGATGCACTTTATCTGGCAGTGATAATACAGAATGTGTCCTGTGTAAACTTGGTAGGATGGTACAACTGCATATGATAAAAATGGAACGGGGGACCACAGCCTTTCGAGTGGTGAGAGGACGAAAAATTCTAATATCAAAGTGATGCAAAAGGGCACCGGGCTCCATCGGGAGGATGAAGAGGTCCATCTCGCCAACACAGGGCTGGATCTGACAGATGAAGAGGCCATGCTTCTTTCTACAGAATTCATATGTAGGTGCTGGAACGTTTTCTAAACATCCATCATGAGTGCGTTTGAGGTCCATTTTGTAAGGGCGAGATTACTTTTTGTGAGAGTGTATTTTTAACAAATATTGAAAAGGTTCTGGAGAAGTAAAATTATTTCCTTGCTTAATCTACAATGTCACTACACTCTCACATCTTATGTGTAGTTTCTTCTGGTTCAGCAGTGGTAAACAAACAAAATATCACTCATTAATTGAAGAAGCCACTGACTTTTTCGTGTTGCTTTTACAGTTTCCACTGTGGACTTTGTCATCAAAATTCAGGAGCTTAAAGCTCAAGAAGGAGACGATGCCCTCTTTGCGTGTGTCCTTACCCACCCACTGCCCAAGATCACATGGACGGGCAAGGGCAGCACCCTGGAGGAGGGAGAGAAGTACAGAATCACCGTGTCGGACCACAAACTCATCCACCGACTGCTTATTAAAGACTGTGACCCGCTGGACCAAGGCATCTATTCAGCTGTGGCTGGCGTTACGTCCTGCAGTGCCTGGCTGGTTGTTCAAGGTAACACCTAATGGTATAATGCCTCAATAACCAATTTGTCAGCGTGTGCTGAAGTGATCCTAATTGCTGTCATCATTTTGAGTTATGATTTCCACAAATAAAAAAAGGTGACTCATGTGTCACTTTTGTTGTGTTTTATGTCCTCTAAGCTGAGGGTGACCCTGCTTCCGCTGGGATGCGGAGAGCTCGTAAAACTACCATGGCGAGTGGAGCGCCGATCGACCTTGAGAAGGTGGCCGCAGAGCAAGAAATAAAAAACCGAGAGGAGATGGAGAAGATTTTCGCAGCGGTAAAAGCAAAACACAGAGAAGGACAAGTGGCAGCCATGGTCAAAAAGTCAAAAGGAAATGGCATAGACACTACATTGGACAACTCGGGATGTGTAATGCGAACAGGAGGGAAACCCCTTGGTAACCCAAAGAACAAGAAACGCATCCGATCAGGTCAGATGGATTTTGACAAGGTAACAGGTAAAGTCGATCTATGCTACATCTATCGATTCGTTGCAGTGAATAGCCAGTGGGGGTCAGAATATGTTCACGAACAAAACATGCATTCTGCTGCTATAAGAAGAGAGTGGATGAATTCATAACATGATTTGATATCAGATAAATCTATGTCCTTTAGTGCTTGGGTTAAATGTGATCCCGATCATTTTCTAAATCTTAAGAATCTTGATGAGAATTGATAAGTAGTCACCTCAATCAGCATCTAATTGATTGGGACTCATTTTATATTTAAAGATTGTCTGCTTCTAGTCTTCTTTCATGATATATTTTGATAAAAAGAGTGGATTAATTCATAACATGATTAGATCTCAGCTAAATGATTGAGGTATTGAGGTATTTGTCCTTTAGTGATCGTGATCACATTTGATAAATCTTAAAAAGAATCTGAGAATTGATAAGTCACCTCAATCAGCATTCAATTGTTTGGGCCTATTTTTATATTAAATGATTAAATTATGTGATTCCCTTTTAGTTTTAATCAATAACTTTTAAATTACAGCTTAAACATAAACTGCCAACCAGGTAATGTCAACATAATGTTGCTGAAGTGGAGTAGTCCAAATAGTTCCCACACAACAAACCTGATCAACATTCCTCTAACAGGTCAAAACTCAACCGTTCTACTATAATTGACATTCCACAGACACAAATGAAGAAGGAGATTCTGAAGACGATGATGACTTTACCGGATCTGTTAGTAAGTCAAGAAACAGAAAGCACGGTCAAAATGGAGAACATGAACAAACGGGTAAGATTACATTGAGAAACTATGCTGCTTGATATTCATATCTGTATAAATGATAAATAATTGCTTTCATTGACAACTCTTTTTGAAATACTTAGTTTCTTAACAATATTGATTCCTCTGGTTGTGTGGACGTAGAGTCTGACCAGACTGAGACATCAGCCGAAAGTCAAAATGACGTAGAGGATTGTGTTGGAAATAAAGACTCCAAACGCCAAAAGCACACAAAGAAGGCTCACCGGAAACCACCAACATCTGGTAGTAAACAAAAGGCAACATATTGACTCATGATCGTTCACGCTTTAAATAATAATTTATCCTTTTCTGGGTACAAATAATGTACAATTATGACCTTGACATTCTAATTTTCTTTTGTGTGTTTATCTCTGACACAAAAGAAAACGTTGTTGATGAAGTAAAATGATAAAAACGTTGTCCTTCAAAATAAATCACTACTTAGATATCAAAGCTGACCCTAAGGAGATGAAAGGTACTGTACTTGTATTTAGTCCTTTTATTTGAGGCTAATGTGATTTCACCTAAACAAAAGGAAATTAACTGAAAGTTCTGTGATATTTCAAAACCAATAAGAATAAGTGAGCATCTGGAATTTTAAACAGGACTATTTTTTTTTAATTGCCTGTATTGTAATGTTAGTGAAATCTACCCACCACTAATCAGTATAAATTTTGCTCTTTGATTATGAGCTTGAGTAATAGCATGTTGGCACAAAAACAGCTGGCACAGAGTCCTTGGGAAATAATTAAGTCTTAAGCTCTTTTGCTCTCCTTATAGGGCAAGATCCAAATGAACTAGCAAGTGACGATGAAGCAAGCTACAGTGATGAGAGTGAGGACTCTCCTGGCAAGCACAAGCGTTCACGTTGTTCAAAGCAAAGCAAGATGCTAAAGAAAGTCAATGGTAAGAGACCACAAGCAGTGCATTACAACGTGGAAGTGTATTGTGGGCCAATGGACAGAAAATATCATTTTCTGATGGTTTTGCTTTATGTAGCAGTTAATATTGTTCTATGAGAAGAATAGGTAATCATTTCTATACATCTAGGGTTTTACCACCATAAATAGTTATTTATTGGTTGTTATTAATGACCCTATAATCAACCCTCAACTTTATTAATGTATTGGATTTGTCATTGATTTAAATTTGACTTTCCACAAAGGTGAAAGCACATGTCCTGAAGAACACAGTGGGGATGACGAGACTGAAGGTTTCACTGGCGCAGCGATACATTCAAGGCGTAAAAGACGAGGACCGCTGATAGAGGATGTGGTGATTGGTAAGTATCCTTAAAGGTGTCACCACTGAATCAGAGCTTCCAACATCACATTCAACAAAAATACTTGTTCGTTACATGTATAATTTGTCATGCAAGCACGCTTTAAAGAAGGTAATGGTTTTCATAGTATGCCGCAACTTTATATGCAGAGAATACTTTATAGTAACTCAAGATCTTGGAATTGCAGTCAAACCATACACTTTATAACTGATAATCATTACTTAACCATGGCTGTATTTAAAACAGGATTTTCTATATTGGCAGGGGACCTCCCTCGAGAAATACATTGCAAGGCAAACATTTGAATCTTCACTTGTATATTACAGTATATGAGTGTTCCAGATTTATTTCTGTTCCAGAGAATAGAAAAATATAAATTAAATGTTTTAAAAATATTGTTGTATAAGAAACAAAAAAATCCCTACTAATAGGACATTAAAATATTTAATTTTGTATTTATTTTTTTACAATGTTAAATAGGTCTGCTTTTGGATGCAATTTATAATAGTCCAAGTTAACTGTCTTTTGTGTGTGTGCGTTAGATCCAGGGGTTCATTTCATCTGTGGTTTGTCTGATGTCAATGCCGTCATCAATGAGACTGCTGAGTTAACATGTAAGCTCAGCAGTGAAGACTGTGAGGGAGCCTGGTTCAGAGACGGCAAAAAGGTCAGTCGTGAAGGTCAAACATGATCATCTTTCATACTATATACTTTCGGTATATGTTCCTGTAATGTCAGGAACAAATTTAACGACGATTATGACTTGTTATTATTCAAGGATACAGTGTGCTTGCTACTAAAATACACAGCATAATCTCAACCAACCTCTGGTTTTATTCCTTTTCAATCTCTGATGCAGGGGACATATAGTATAGGCACACAACGCTTACATATTGAGGGATCACTTTCGAGACCATTCTTGTCCGGCTGTCTATTGATAATTCTGCATCACAGTAAAAGATTTTACAGTTGTCCAAAAAAAAACACATATATATATATATACACTCACCGGCCACTTTATTAGGTACCCCATGCTAGTAACGGGTTGGACCCCCTTTTGCCTTCAGAACTGCCTCAATTCTTCGTGGCATAGATTCAACAAGGTGCTGGAAGCATTCCTCAGGGAGTTTGGTCCATATTGACATGATGGCATCACACAGTTGCCGCAGATTTGTCGGCTGCACATCCATGATGCGAATCTCCCGTTCCACCACATCCCAAAGATGCTCTATTGGATTGAGATCTGGTGATTGTGGAGGCCATTTGAGTACAGCGAACTCATTGTCATGTTCAAGAAACCAGTCTGAGATGATTCCAGCTTTATGACATGGCGCATTATCCTGCTGAAAGTAGCCATTAGAAGTTGGGTACATTGTGGTCATAAAGGGATGGACATGGTCAGCAACAATACTCAGGTAGGCTGTGGCGTTGCAACGATGCTCAATTGGTACCAAGGGGCCCAAAGAGTGCCAAGAAAATATTCCCCACACCATGACACCACCACCACCAGCCTGAACCGTTGATGCAAGGCAGGATGGATCCATGCTTTCATGTTGTAGACGCCAAATTCTGACCCTACCATCCGAATGTCGAGACTCATCAGACCAGGCAACGTTTTTCCAATCTTCTATTGTCCAATTTCGATGAGCTTGTGCAAATTGTAGCCTCAGTTTCCTGTTCTTAGCTGAAAGGAGTGGCACCCGGTGTGGTCTTCTGCTGCTGTAGCCCATCTGCCTCAAAGTTCGACGTACTGTGCGTTCAGAGATGCTCTTATGCCCACCTTGGTTGTAACGGGTGGTTATTTGAGTCACTGTTGGCCTTCTATCAGCTCGAACCAGTCTGGCCATTCTCCTCTGACCTTTGGCATCAACAAGGCATTTCCGCCCACAGAACTGCCGCTCACTGGATGTTTTTTCTTTTTCGGACCATTCTCTGTAAACCCTAGAGATGGTTGTGCGTGAAAATCCCAGTAGATTAGCAGTTTCTGAAATACTCAGACCAGCCCTTCTGGCACCAACAATCATGCCACGTTCAAAGTCACTCAAATCACCTTTCTTCCCCATACTGATGCTCGGTTTGAACTGCAGGAGATTGTCTTGACAATGTCTACATGCCTAAATGCACTGAGTTGCCGCCATGTGATTGGCTGCTTAGAAATTAAGTGTTAACGAGCAGTTGGACAGGTGTACCTAATAAAGTGGCCGGTGAGTGTATATATATACATATTAATAGATGAAAATGCCTGAGATTGTTTGAACTGAACCAAACAGGGTGGATGTGAACGGGCCAAGTGTATTACGTGACTGCAACAAATCCAGCCATAGGCTTTCATTAGACTCCCCCCTCACTCCCTCCCTCTTTTGGCTGTTTGGTTGTTTCAGTACTATTTGGGACTCAAGGGAGCAGGACAGAAAGCCCTTGTTTCTGATTTGATTAGAATAACTAATTAAAAGTTGTTGCTTGAATTGCTCATTATTGGTCTGCCCCTTTTCCTACCAGATATCCCCGGATGACAATTTCAGTGTGACTAATGATGGTGCGATCCATAAATTAGTCATAATCAGGTGCGAGGAAGAGCACTCTGGGAAATACCGCTTTGAGGTAGATGGTCGCAAAACAGAGGCGATGATCAACGTCAAAGGTTTGAGAATTTGTCTTACATCTACAATGATTAGACAATATAAACGGTTAACTGAACAATATCAACATCCATCAGACAGTATCAGATCACAGGTAAATACCAATTAAATTACTAACCCTGTTCTTTTTGTAGATCCCCCAAGGTTTAACCACGCAGACCTCAGAGCTTTCGCTGAGCCTGTGACGGTTAAAGCAGGTCACAACGCCATCTTCAAGCTGCAGTTTGTTGGCCATGAACCCGTAAAGATAAAGTGGTACAGTGAAGGAGAAGAGCTCCTAGATGACAACAACACAAAAATAGAGAAATCTGCAAGTCACACCCGTTTGCTACTGAGCAGGTGCCAGAGGAAGGACACGGGAGAGATCAGGATTAAGCTCAAGAATGAACATGGCGTCGTTGAGGCAATTTCACAGTTAATTGTGCTCGGTGAGTGAATGAAGGACAATGCAGGAAAATCTTTCACGAGCAGCTTTCTCCTGCCATGCGCCGTTTAACTCAACAACAAAAAAGGAAAATGACTCAAAATGTAACTGTGTCACTACAAATCTAATCTTTGCCAATACCAAAAGATGTGATACGTGGGGGAAGTTCCGTAGTAAGAACTGCTTTGCTGTAAGCTCTTACGCAGCAAACAGCAGTGTTGTTAAATGCTTGAAAGCTCATCCACATGGACTAATTGTAAAAATCAGGCCAGTCTTTTCATTATCATGCAAGTAAAGAGGCCCATTTCACTGGGCCCATCTGCGCCTGGACAAATTTAGGTTCTTATTTTCCATTTGCAAAAGAGTCCCTGTTGGTGATAATGTGACAGGTTCAAGATGTGTTAAGTGGTTGACAGAAGTTATAATGTTGAAACCTCAGCAAGTGTCAAATTAAATTTGTATTATCTCTCAATAAAATGCTGTCTGTCCTTTTGTCCTTCTCTCGAATTTCAAGTTTTAACAAACACTTTTTTGATGTTTCAGACAAACCCACTTCCCCCCTGGGTCCTGCAGAGGTAATAGAAGGCTCCGCTATTTGTATTGAATTTAGGTGGAGGTCGCCAAAGGATGATGGTGGCTCACCAGTGATCAACTATATGGTTGAGCGACAGCAGGTGGGACGAAACACCTGGAAGAAAATTGGGGAAATCCCAGGTGTAACCAGCTACCGCGATACAGACGTGGACCATGGCCGGAAATATTGTTACCGTATCCGGGCAGTTACTGCCGAGGGTACAAGTGAAGTAATGGAGACTGATGAAATGCAGGCTGGCACACTGGGTGAGCCAAACTGTGACTTTTGTGGTATCCGTCTGTCAGATCAATTTGATCTAACAATTAACGCTACAAATCTATGATAATACATTATGAACTGCACTCACTGAGCTTTCACGTTTTTTTAAACATATTAAAGTCTTTAATTGTCAAATGACAAAAAAATCCTCCAACATTAATCCTTCTCTTGAAGTTACTGAACCTGCTGATGACAAGTCACACAGCGAAGCAATAATATATTAATGTCACTTTCATTACCCAAAACCACTCAAAAGTTTCTCGTTAAATTGAATGAGAAAATGTGTCCAAACGTTTGACCGGTACTGTACATTCAATCCTCCTGATTGCAGAACAGCAAACTAAAAGTCCAGCAGAAAAAAAGGCACAGGGTCACAAGCACAGGCCTTGTACAGCGCAGAGGCCAACACGACACAAATGAAACATAAGCAAAGGAAAAATATTGACTTACATTCTCCATCAGTCTCAACTGATCTGCAAGACTGTTGAGAAAGGTTTGAGGCCGTCCACTGTCGGGTCATCGTCCAGTTTTTCTCCACAATCTGTTGCCATTTTAAAAACAATACACATTAAATTGTCATTGCCAATAACTTCAACGCTGCTAAGTCACACACACCAGTATTTCTTCTTGATATGAGTCTATCTGCATTTTTGCAATAAACAACACATTTGGCACAACATGTTTCTCCCTTGTTTTCTAAATTAGATTCTAGATTAAGTCAATTAGATAGTTATTAAGGTAAGGGAATTTAAGGGATCAAATATGAACACTGCAAACATTTTACATTCATTGGTGGAGTTTCAAGTTCCTATCTAATGATAACGTTACATTTTAAACCGTCTCCGCCAATACAATGTGATTACAGTTCTTGGCCTAAGTTAAACATAACGCTACTAATGTGTCGAATATCAAAATGCTATCTAGTCAGATAACAATTTAAGCTAACGTTACAGTAACTTGACATTAGCTAACGTTACATAACGTCAATGCATTCTAACAGTTGTTTAAGTTATAACTATACATAAAACCCATGCTACATACAGCTAATACATCTAACATTAACAAAGAAAGCAGACATTATGGCGGAATGGGACAGTTTTCGTCTTTTGCGTAGAGGCTAACGTTATTTTATACATTGGAAATATACGTTAGCACTAAGCTAACGTTAATCGTAACGTTAGCTAGCCACAATGCTAATGTCAAGTTAACCAAACATAAGCTCAGCAAACTTTTTTTAATTTTTCAAGCAAATTGTTACCACTGATTAGAAGATGTTTCTGGATTCCTCAAAGGCCATTTAGAAACAATAATGCTCCTTCCTCTGCTGAGTACAGAAGATTTTTTTTTACTAGTTTCCGAATGTTCTGGATGGTTGTGCTTCGGTTGTGAGACGTGTGCAACGGACACAGCCCGTTTCCAGCAAAGATTGGTGACGTCGTCATTCTAATTATTCACACCTGTGCCTTTCCCACGGCGAGGTGTCAAAATGTGTCTATTTGAGCATCCGTTGATTTAGTGTCATTACTGCCCCATGCCGTGCTCCATTAAATCTTTCACAGAATTTATGAGGAATGAAACACGATTAAAGTCAGTCAGTCTGAATCTCCATTATACTGTATAGTGAATAGTTATAGTTATCATTACTCATGTTCAAGTGAAATTGCTTGGCTTTTCTTCTGATGAGCAGCCCTATACCATAAAATATGAATTCACATTACAATTTACGACAATAGCTGCAAATTATTATACTAGTTGACTCACTTTAAATCAAGCAACCTATCAATTTAGAGGCTGATCATTTCAGCAGTTTATAATAACTCGAATAACAATAATAAAGTTGTCATGCATACTACACTTTTCTAAAAGCAAAGGATTTACCTTTGGAGTGTGAGTCAGCGCAAAAAACGGTGCAGATGTCCCATGTAGTTTTCATTTCTCCACCAAGATACTTTATAACATGGCCATTCTATATAGTATCTTGGTGGATTTTTGTTTTTTCAATGCTGCATTAACTGAACTAAGTGTGTTTTCTTTTGGTTTCAGCTTTTCCCGGCCCTCCGGCACCCCCAAAGGTGGTCAGTGCCTACGACGACTGTGTCAACATCTCCTGGGCTCCACCGAGTAACACGGGAGGTTCCCGTATCCTGGGCTATTTCTTAGAGAAACGCAAGAAGGGGAGTAACCTCTGGTCCGTCGTCAATGCCGCAGATGAACTCATAAAAGGTCTCCGGCTCTGCATTCGACTCCCCTTTCAATCTGGCATCGCTGAAGACACCAAAACTCATGTTTTGTCATTGTTGTTGTTGTGGTTTCTCTAAAATTATTTCCAGAGAAGAAATATGCTGTGAAAGATGTTGTGACAGGAATGGAATATGAATTCAGAGTCACTGCCATAAACCTCTCAGGACTTGGGGAATACAGCAGCCCCTCAGAGTTTGTTTTTGCACGGGATCCAAAAAGTAAGTTCATAAACTCAACAATAAACAATAGATTGTGGGTAAAATATGAATGTACATATCACGTAGAAATGCGTAAGAATTCCAATCATTTATTTTCAGTTAGATTATATCTACTTAAATTCGACATTGATAGCTGTAACTGTTGTGAACCCCAGAGCCTCCTGGTAAAGTCTCAAACCTGAGGGTGACGGACAGTTCTTACTCCCACTTTGTCCTCACTTGGACCAAACCGGAGGATAAACCGGAGATTCAGGATGAGGCCAAGGGATATTTTGTTGAGATCCGACCTTCTGAGTGCCTCGACTGGTCCCGCTGTAATCCCACTCGCATCATCACGACTTCCTTCAGCGTGAAAGGTCTGAAGTCCATGAACATGTACTGGGTGAGAGTCATCGCGGTGAACGATGGGGGGGAGAGTGCTCCCGAGGAGCTGGCCAACTATGTCCTCGCAATTCCCTCACCCGGTGGGTCATTATGTCAAAAGAAACAAAGGAAACAGTAAAATGTAAAATGCTGCTTTGTTAGTTCTGCAGTGCATTGATTAAAGTCTCAATGTGTATTTTGTTTCTTTACATTACAATTTTTACAGTATTATGTTGCATGTTAACACAGATATTTTCATGGTGCGGAATCACTAGAGAGCAAACCTCTCTGTATTCAAGCTTTTTTCCCCACTGTGCCAGAACCTCGTAGAAGTGCTTGCTGTGATTGCTAATTTCTTTTAGTGAGGCCAAAATTCACAAACCACAAGATGAAGAGCTTCATGGTGGTGAAGGCAGGGAACTCTGTCAGGATCACAGTGAACTTTGAGGTGAGATTTCAACTTTCGGTAATTATCTGCAGACACACACACTGAAGCCAATCGTGGTTTGTGGTTCTTATATTCGAGACAAGACATTACTAATGTCCCCTTTTTTTAACAGGCCTCCCCTCGGCCACATGTTATGTGGATAAAGGACAACGTGCCAGTGACAAAACGAGTCACAATCAGCAACTCTGATGGCTCATCGCAGCTGCTGATCCCCTCGTCTGAGCGCTCGGATTCTGGTATCTATTCCATTTTGGTGAAAAATCTCGCAGGACAGGAGACATTTAGTACAGAGGTCAGGGTCACAGGTAAAGTCAAGATATATCGCTTTTCTCTTTTGCTATATGCGGTAATAGTGTTGATGGATGAGCCGGTAACAGGATTGTGGTTACAGACGACCCAAAGCCACCGGGAGCGGTAGAGCTGGAGGAAAACGTGGCCGGCACGGTGACAGTGATCTGGGAGCCTTCTCCCGATGAGAAGCGCGATGACCGCCTCCACTACACCGTGTCCAAACTGGACTCCACCAAACGCAATTGGACAACAGTGGCTGAAAAACTCTTCAACAACAAGTGTACAGTCTGCAACATCATGCCCGGGAGGGAATACCACTTTCGGGTGTATGCCAAAAACGACATGGGGGTCTCGGCGCCGTCAGAGTCACCAACCTGTTGGAAGGAGAAGAAGAAAGGTACGTTTGCCACCTCAAATTGTTTCTCAGTCAGGAACACTGAATCTGTTTCTCATTCCTCGCAGAAAAATGTGTGGTGAGCGTACCGACCAGAAAGGACTGCGATCTGCGGTGCGCTCCGACCTTCATCGTCCCTTTGAAGTTTCACGCGGCCCCTAAGGGCTACGAATGCCACATGAGCTGTGCGGTGAAGGGAACCCCGAAGCCTCGCATCACGTGGTATCGCAATCACATCAGCCTCAACACTGACCCGAACTACTACATCTCCAACACCTGCGGAGTTTGCTCCATGCTGATCCTCCGTGTGGGCCCCAAAGACATGGGGGAGTACACCATCGCCGCAGAGAATGCCCTCGGGCGGGCCGAGTGCTCCACCGTCCTCAGTGTCAAAGGTGAGAGAAAAACACTGCTAAAAACAGAAAAACAAGTTCAATTATGCTGAATTATTTCATCTTTTTTTCCTATACAGAGTGAAGAAACTACAGTCAGCACAGGATGCAGTGTTTCTTTTAGAGTTTAGATTTAATACAGAAAGTTTGCATTGGAGTGGTTGTGGTGCTTGGATGTAATGCACTATTTGTAACAAGATGGAACTGTTGTGTCAATTAGGAACTCTAATAGAAGTAAATAAATATGTACTTGGTGTTTGTGAAGATGATGAACTTTGCAGTGTTCAGTCTCATGGTTCAAATCATTTATTGATTGATTTGAGAATTGATACTCAGCAGCTTGAGAAAACATATTCATCGAAAAAAAGATGAGATTCACGATACCAGGTTTGTTCAAGCTCATGCCATTGCCGGATCTTAATTGAGTTTATCATACTCTTGAGAGCGGTTAGGAAGATCTTTGGTGGAACCGGTTTGACAGGAGAAGTCTGAAAGTTTAAATGAAGTAAAAGAAAAAGGGAGATCTGGGAAAGGCATCACCAGCTAAAAACATCATTTAAAAAAGTGCATAAAGAAAAATTACAATTTTAATTTGTCTGTATAATGATTAACAAGTAATTTAACCAGAGTTACGTAATAGAGCATCAAACGTGTATCATAACCCACAGTGGCCCTGCGCGACAGGAGCGCAGAACTGCAGCGGGACAGAAATAGCGCACAGTAACCCTCTACGTGTAGTTTTGGTGCCACCAGCGCAAAAGTTGGCGGAGGCTCCTCAGCCCCTCCCCCCGGTGGCACACAGTCCCCCCCCCCCCCCCCCCTTCACCTTCCCCGCACACGCTCTTCCTGAATGGACGATCACGGGCCCCTGCGGTCCACGCCCCCCTCCGTGCCTCTTCTCCTGCTCTACCTCTTCATCGCCGCAGCCTCTCGGTACTTTATTGCGCGCTGATTGAATCCAGTTGCGGCTTATTGGCGCAGAGTCGCCTTTACGCAGAGAAAACCCGCGTGAAAGCTTGCAACCCGCTGCGCTCCTTGCGTATCACCTCGCCTGCCGGGCTAGGACATCGTGTCCTCTGTGTCGGAGTTACTGAAAATGACGGCGAAGCACCGGCGAGGGAAAGGCAACAGCAAACACGAGGATGGCTCGTTCAGAAACGACGTCGCGGAGTCGGAGAGTCGCGCCGGAGGCAACAACCCGGCTCTCCTCTCGGTTCTGTTCCTGCTCATCGCGATCGGCGGTGCCGGGGGCGCATGGTTCTGTTTCCAGCAGCAGCAAACTTTAACCCACTTAACTGACACTCTCATGGGCATGCAGATGAAAATAGTAAAACTACAGTCGTCCCACGAAGAAATGCGACAGTCAAGCAGCGAGGTAAGAGACAACCACAAAAAGAAAAGATAAAAGTCACCAGAGTTTGGTTCTCCTCCTGGGATATAAACACATATGCATTAGAATATTAAAAAAAACTAGACCGATCTGAGATTCTTTTAATGTACAGGAAAAGGCCTCAGCACATGCTCACACGTACAAGGTGGAGAGAGAGACCCTCGGGCCTGTTATCAGATTTCAAAATGTTAACCGGCCGACTGGAGTGAGCACAAAACGCTGCTATTTCTATCATGCTCTCAGCTGCTGGGGTTGGTGACGAGGATTAATCTTGACCTACTACTGCTGGGACTCAAACCGCCGTAAACATGTTCAGTGTTAAAGTGCTCTGTGGAAAATGTCTTTATTTTCTAACTGGAGTGCAGATCACTATTCTAAAGCTCTGCAGAGGATGCTGCCAAAATAGTAAGAAACAAGCCAGCAGTGAGCCAAGGCTAAATTTAGTCTGTGACTTTGAAAAACGAGCACCAGTTCAGAGGCTGTCTATAACAGACGGGGATGATTGTTTCGTCTGTATTTCTGAAATAATAAACGTGTAGTAAATACTGCTAGTGCTACTTAATTAAAGAAACTTTAATTCCTATAGTTGTCACTGCAAACAGAGCTGCATGGTTCATGAGCCACACTTCCCTCCTGTTCATAGTGTCGCAACTATGTTGAAGTTGCCGCAAGCAAGATGAGCGAGATTCTTTTTTTTAAATACGAACTTAACTGCAATGACTCCGGTTTGACCACTCCTTCCCTCCCTCACACAACCCCCCCACCCCTTGGGTTCGTAAAAAACAGCTCCTCCAGCTCAGTCACAGTTTCCTTTCTCTAACCACAGTAAATAGTTGTTTTGGAAGATTAGTTGGAAAGTTGCCTGTTCCCAATCCCTGTCCTGAGTTTGGCTGCTGATTAACTATACTTTAGTCCTTTCTTTGCGTTACTTTATTATGCAAATTCAGTATTCGGTTTGTATCACGTGACTCCTCGTAAGGAAGTTTCACTATGATGTACATCCATGTTCAGACCTGTTCTGATTGTATATGAAATCCTTTATACATTCCAGGCACTCATGTGGAAAGACGAATGTCATTTATTTGACTATAATTAAGAGAAAAATAAAAGCTAATTGGAATTCGTAGCATCTGTTGCATCAGTACGGTAACATAATGTCTACTATATCATTCTGATTGTTTTGGACTCCACTGTAGTTGAGAGACAACTGAAGCGCTCAGTCAGAGTAAGAGTCACAACAAGTGGCCACATTGACCCGGCGTCCCTCCCATACGTCTCTTTGCAGCAGCACTTTCCAGAGACCCTGGAGGCCCGCCTCCGCACCCTGGAGGATTCTTATGCCCTGGCCCAGAAACAGGTGGGCATTGCCTTGGCCACAGCGGAGCAGCTCAAGACATCCGAGCTCCCCTCCCAGGTGCTGTCGCTCCACGCGGAGATGAGCGCCCGGCTGGCGGAGACGCAGCAGGCCGCCGTGTCTCCGGAGCAGCTGAGCCAGCTGCGGAGCGTGCTGGAGGGGAGGAGCGAGGAGTTTGAGGGGGTCAGGGTTCAGGTGGACGGCCTGGCCGGGCTGAGCGCCGAGCTGCTCCGCAAGGTGGAGGTCCTGGCGGCGGGCGTCGGGGAGGCGCAGTGGAAGCTGGAGGAAGGAGGGGGACGGGCCACGGCGCTGAGTGCCGATCTGGACGGACAGGCCGCCGAGGTGCTCAGGCTGAAGGGGCGGATGGACGCTTACCAGGCTCAGCTGGAGGCCGGCACGCAGGAGATGGCTGCCGTCAGGTGGGGGGGGGGGGGGGGGGGAACAAAAAGGCGGCAGTGTTGTGGAGCTGTGGAGCAAATAGCTCACATCCTCTGACCCATAACTTGATGTTGCCTTTACTAAAGCCCGTTTCGCTGTCATTGCTGTGTGTTACTTTAGTCCGGAGTCAGTAGGCCTCAAATCACGTCGTAAGACTTCCCTGATCTGTTTAAACACTTTATAATTTTTGTAAATGTAAAATTATCTTATGTAAGCATGTGACGGTTCTTTTGTTGCACATCTCAGATTAGAAGAAAGCAACCTAATTAAACCACTCGTGCCAAACCATAATTCCACTCATTCTCTTTCAGAGAGTTGCTTGAGGGTGAAGCGTCCAAACGGCTCCTGCAGGCGGGTGTGGAGGAGCAGCTCAGTACGGTAGGTCAGAACCGGCAGGATCAGAACTCAGCAACCCAAAGTCTGCACTCTGCACTATGAACTCCGTTCAGCTGGAGAAAAACCCTGCAGAAATGGGTTACCAAGGAAACCAAATACCCACCAGTCATCAGATTTACCTTGAATTGCTGAACAAATCAGGATGCACGGGATTCTGTGAGCTAAATAAAATGAGATCGTAAAAAAACACACAACTGAATATGTCACAGATTTATTTTTTGTTGCATTTTTACACCCGTTTTGTATCATTGGATTATACTAGATCTAAAATGGCAGAGCATGCGGGACATGTCCTAGCACACATACCGTCAGCACACATGGTCTTTTTGCTATTTCTGTCTATTTTGTGCCTAAAGGGAACCATAATGAGATTTCCATCTTTTAATTTGAACGAGCTAATTTCTAGGCGTGGAGTCCCCAAAGGATTTACATCTACACCTACATGCCATTTCTCTCTTATCCCATTAACCAAAGCATCTGGGTGTTCACATATCTGCCCCTTTCATTTTCAATTTCATTCAATTTTTGCTTACTATTGTTTAGCCGGTGAGACAGGCGGAGGAAGAGACACCTCCTGAAGAAGAGGAAGCTGCAGTATCTGAAGAAGAGGGAGCTGCAGGATTTGAGGAACAGGAAGCTGCAGTATCTGAAGAAAAGAAAGCTGCACCATCTGATGCTGAGAAAGCTGGAGCACCTGAAGAGGATGGAGCTGCAGCATCTGAAGAAGAGGATGGAGCTGCAGCATCTGAAGAAGAGGATGGAGCTGCAGCATCTGAAGAAGAGGATGGAGCTGCAGCATCTGAAGAAGAGGAAGCCGCAGCATCTGAAGAAGAGGAAGCCGCAGCACCTGAAGAAGAGGAAGTCGCAGCACCTGAAGAAGAGGAAGCTGCAGCACCTGAAGAAGAGGAAGCTGCAGCATCTGAAGAAGAGGAAGCTGCAGCATCTAAAGAAGAGGAAGCTGCAGCATCTGAAGAAGAGGAAGCTGCAGCATCTGAAGAAGACGCAGCTGCAGCATCTGAAGAAGATGAAGCTGGAGAAGAGGAAGTTGAAGAGGCGTTTCCTTCAGATGTCAACCTAGAGACATCCCACCCAGAAGAGGCGTATGAAGGAGAACAGGCGGCTGCACGGGATGAAGCACCTGTTGACTCTGTGACTGATGAAACTGCTCCTGTAGAGGAGGTGCAGAGTGAAGAAGGATCTGAAGAGGAGAACCAGGAGGCAGATGAAGAAACAGAGGAAGCAGAAGAGGAGACGTTGTATGAAGGAGAAACGGGACTGAGAGGGGAGGAAGAACGGCGTCATGTAGAAGCCGAAGAGGAGGAGCCATTAGGACTTGATGAATGTAAGTGAAAATAACTTTTTTTTTTTCCAACACTTAATATATGTCTTGACATCACTGTTTTGGCCAGTGCTAATATTTTCTTGTTTTGTTATGTTTTGCAGAGGGCATGTTTTCACGCCGGATACATCCACAAAGGGGAATTGGAACTTTCTCCAAATTTTACATCCTGACTGTAGGAAGGAACGATTGATTGCTGTTGTTTATGTGGTTGCTCTTTAGAAAGACGAACCTCAGTCAGAATTCTTCCCCTGCGCTGGACTCGAAGCTGAAACGTACCTCAAAATAAGACACGGCCGTCATGTTGAAATGAGTAATTCAGGGTTTTCCTGCCAACACCAACCTCAGAAGCCTTAATCCATCACATAATAACTCTTTCTGCGGAGCAGTTTTGAGTGGACATGACTCCCACTTTGTTTATTGTCACAGTTATGTCCCATACCAAACTGGAGAACTAAAAGCCAACGACGTTAACTGTCAATCACTACAGCTTAAGCCATAAGAAACGCCTGGCATGGGGACATTTTCTCCCTTCCTGAAATTCATTACGAGACGATATTTTCGAGGCAAAGCAGTTGCGGTGACTGAATGTATCCCATTTTTTTACCCAGGCCACATAGCCGACGAAAAAGAATCTTTGATTAGATAAACAAGAAAAAGTCCTGAATATTTTTAAAGTAGGGGACAAACGGTAGATGATAGATTTTTAAAAAAACCTTTTTACAGTACTTAAAAACCGTAAGTATGCTTTGAATTAGCCCTTTAACCGATTATAATTCATCTCAGACTGACACTTCTGTAGGATTGTAAACTACAAGTCATCTACCAAGAAACTTTTCACCTTCTGCTTTCTTCTTGTTTAGTTCAGATTGTACATCATTTATTAATTTAATTTTTTTTTAGCAAAATCCTGAGTGGCATTGAAATGCAGAATCAGGGAAACCTTCACAAGCGTGTAGCTCTCATCTAAAATGAAAGCTTACCAATATTGATTGATCATTGATCCTAACTTTCATTTTAAGTTTTAACTCTGTTTGCATCCGGGGGGCTTTTGCATGGAGACATGTCCGATCCTAACTCGGATTGAAACAATGCCGGGACTCTGAAATCCTGAAGGAGGAGCAAGGAGTGACTCTGGTCATACCTGCACAGTCACTTCATACGGATGCTGCTGAACATGTCTGGGAACAACTTAAGGTCAACGCCGTGTCTCTGAGATGCTCTTCAAGTCGACTGGAATAATGTGACATTCTAAAAAATGCAGAAATAATGTGCAAGCTGTGATTGAGGAAAATAATAAGATCAGGTATTAATAGTATTAAATATATTGTTATAAAATGAGCTCATTTGAGACATGACGAGTGATGTAATTGTGGAGTCAGATGTGGAATGCTTAGTGATTCAGTTCTTGGTAGTATAGTAACACCTGGACCCCACTGGACGTTTTGCTTTTTAAAGTACACTGTATTTGCCAAGGCGCTGGGTCCTGGTAGCGTGACACTTCCCACATTGTCATGATTTTTTTTTTTAAATAAACGATGGTTCTTTCACTTCTCTATACTTGATTCTGTGCTGTTGTCGTACACATGAATCAATATTGGGGCGGGGGTTGTGTTACCCGTATGTATCCAAAGACGGACACACCAAGTGCAAGAAAGCTCAGACGTAATCCCAAAAACACAACATGTTAGCCAGCGTTGTGATAAAAATGCTCAGAGACCCACAGCTGAAAATAATTTCATTACTGCATTATTTCCTCCTGTTTACAGAACGTCAGTGCCCAGATGTTGTACTGCAACATCTGCATTTTTGAGGGAAGGAAAGGGTCTTTCAAGACTTTTTATATCTCGATGACTATTAAATCGAATGTCAGTCACATGTCTATTCTATGTCTAATTGTTGTAACTTTAATGTTCTGAATTTGCACTGTTTTTTAGTTGCAACCTAAATGTCCCCTCCATAAAATATACCACCCTTTTTTTTCTTTCTTACTTTTTTCGTAGCATTAGACTTAGCAGAATATCTTAAATCGATAGCGTGTGTATCAGATGCTCTCTCTCTCTCTCTCTCTCTCTTTCCTCTCTCTCTCCCTCTGTCTCTCCACCCGGTTGCAGTCAGTTGGTCCAGCCTCTTCCACACATCAGTGCTGCAGTGTCTCGGTGCCTCAGTCTCTGACCTTCCGCAGGGACCATGCAGGCATTTGTTCCCAGGTAAGTTTCAGAGACAGCGAGTCTGACTGTTCTATTCCTTATTTCACTTATTTTGTCTACACAAAGCCAGTTTTAGCAAAGGTCCTCGACCATGTGTTGTTCATGTGATGTAACTACTCTGTAGGCCTCTTTGAACTGACGTAATGTGAGCTTGCGATGTTTTACTCATGGGGATGGAAATGAGCCCTTTCTCTCTGGTAAGCCTCCGTATGTAGATTAGTGATGATTGGCCAAGGGATGTTGTTCTTAGCAACTATTTTCATGCAATTTATTATTCACTATTCTTAAGAGGAGGATTTTACCGTGAAGGCCCTCGGGTTGCAGTTCTGGGTGGAAACATCGAATATGCTTTGCAATGCACATTATAGCGAGGAGTGAGACTCCCAGTCAGGATTCAGGGTGACTCCACAACGCGAGATCAATAGCAGTGAAAGCGTAGCTGAGGAGGGGCAGGCCGCTCTCCGGGGAAAACATGAGGCACTGATGCTTCCTCAGCACTTTCTGTGTCTGTTAAGCCTCTGGCGCAGATTGAGCTCAGGTCTTTAAGTGATGCATTTAAAGAGCATCTTAATTCATTCTTTGTATTTCCGGGTTCGAATGGGACGTTGGAGGGGTGCATAATGCAGTTGCTCTTGCTGACTTTTCATAAGGTTACATTTAAAAGATGTGTTTTTTCATTTATTTAAAAATATAGATTTTATGTGAAATGTGTACGACTCTTTGCTGTCCTGGCTCCCAAATGGTGGAAGGAGCTCTCTGATGACACACCTTCAGACTACACCTCGACTAAAAACACTAACAAATTGTAGGACTCAAATTGTACTTATAATGGCTCTTCCCAAAGCAAGTTGTAGCTTATTTGTTGAAATTGCACTTTCTTGTTTCTCGTTCTTCTGAGTTTGCATCCTTGTGGTTGAAATGCACTTATTATAAGTCGCTTCGGATAAAAGTGTCGACTAAATGACATGTAATGAAATATAAATATATGTATGTTATTTTTTGGTCCATGTACAAAAGTGAGTGTGGCAGTTCAACGCTGATAAAACATGAAGAAATACTGCACAGTATACAATGCTATTGAATTATGTTTGCTTGAATCTTTCTTTTTACTGTTTTTTCTCATCCTCAAGCAGGTCATACCTGACCCCAGTCAGGGATGAGGAGGCAGAGTCTCAGAGGAAAGCAAAGTCCCGTCATGCCAGACAGACCCGAAGGTCAACACAGGTAAAGATCCAATGCATGATGTGTTCGTTCCTTTTATTGGATCGGGGTTTTGACTGTTGACAGATTTGAAGCTGTGTAAATGTCCTACAGGGAGTGACTCTGACCGACCTGAAAGAGGCTCACAAGGGCAACGTCCTGTCTCCTCAAGACAGACGGAAGGAGGAAGGAGGCCCTCGGGCTGAATTGAGTTATCTGAGGAGCGGCTTGATCGACGACAGGGGAGTCGGGAGTGTCCTGATGGAGGCCATGGAAACAGAGATCAGTCCAAAATGGACTGATGGTCCCAAATGGAGCAAAATGGACGAGGTCAGTAGGGGGAATTCGTGCAGTTTGGGGACCGGCCTCAGCAGCAGTGTTTGAACCGGAGGATGTTTGTGATTTATCTACAAGTTTTGTATTTTTCTTTAATTCTTTCACAGCAGGGGAATGTTGAAAGCAGATTAGAAACCCTCGCAGACTCTCCAACGTCAGACCTTCCGTATTCGTGTGTTGCTGGATCCCGTGGGCTGCTTCACTGCAACAACGCCTTCATGGGTCAGGAAAGCATTTCTTATCATCTTATTCATGCACGTGTATGTGAGCCACGGAGTGAGGGAGGTTGAAGAGGTTGCCCATCCCCTTGCCACAAACTGGGCCTCTGCATCTAACGAAAATGAAAAGTCCATCTAGGCATCGTTATTGTTATCAACATAGTGACGCTACTCATGTGTGAGGTCGATCAGACACCACAGGCTTTACTTTGAATTAGAATCCTTTGTATTTAAATGGCTTTTCCTAAATTTGAAATGGCTAAATGATCATCGACCACCACATATGGTTATGAATTATGTCATCAAGTGATTTTTTTGTTGTTGAAGGGGGCAAGGTGAAAAAAAACATTTTAAGAAGGTTCTTTAAGCTAAGAAAGAAATCCAGACACAACATCCAGGGTGAATTTGACAATAAATTATCCTGTTTATTTCCAGCAGTGATTCTAAAGATAATTTTCGAATACAAGTACTTACTGTTTGTGTACAGCTGGTGGGGGATGCCCGAGGGATGAAAATCAGAACCGCGTTGAAGATGAAGCTCCGCTGACCTTTGAAACCAGACAGCAACTCTTCTGTGATGTAGAGGTATGTGGAAAACATACATTGGTGCTCCTTCTTCTCTGATCACACAGAGAAAAGAGGGTTTGAGTTACTCTCCGCTGATGGCTTCTGCCACCTTTGCCGTTGCCTCCCCCTGAGTACCACTAGATGGAGCCAAAGGATTTCCGTACTCTCGTACTCCCGATGGCTGGGTATGCTGAGCGGATCCGGAGTATTTACGGTTCACTTGAGAATAACCACAGTCTCACGCATTGTGATCCCTTGAGAGCATGTGTTCTCATGACACACTTATGCTTATCAACAGTTATGTCATATTCAGGAAAAAGGTATCTTTGATAGTGAATGCTTTAACGGCACAGGATCTTGTGCGATTTTACTGTCTCATCGCGTTTCTCTCCCCCGAAGGCTGAGTGCGCTTCAAAGGCTGCAGAACTCTGGCCTCTGATGCAATGCTCTGAGACGCACCGCAATCCTAGCAACTGCCGATTAATATCTCATGGAAAGACAATGCAGGGGGGGACAAACCTCCTCCTCCTCCCCCTCCTCCTCCCTCCGAGTCGCTTTGCTTCCTCACATCACATGGCTGAGGTGTCTCAGCATACCATACCATATTGGGCAAAGTCTTTGCTTGGTCTTAGCCTTGGATTCAGAGGGATTGACTGTCTTTTTCTCTTCCACCCTCTGAGCTGATACTCTGCTCCCTCCACCCGAGAGCCACATGTGGAAACCACCTGAACCCGCGCCACTCACTCCCCCACCCAGGACATCCCATTCATCTGTGAGAAGATGTTAGACGGACGGTAAAGGGAGAGGATGCATGATAAGGATACAGATCATAGATTCCCTTTCATTAAGCTGACTCCAGGTCAGCAGTTCAGCTGTCGCCCCCCCCCCCCCCGTGAGGAATCTGAAACACAGATCTGTTAGGAACATGAGAGTCTCATGGCATTACGCAGCAGACTATATCTGTCCGTGATAATAACGCAGAGGGGCGAAGGCTTCGTCGGGAGCCCGACAGGCTGCCCACCGCCAGAGGCGACCTCTGCGTGACTCCGTGATGATCTGAGCAGATTTTCCACTGTGACTGTCTGCCACAGAGGGAGGGAGACAGGTGTGGAGCTGTAAGAGATTCTGATACTTGTATGGAACTGTGGGCAATGTCTGGGGATTATGATACTGGGGGGACTTTAAAAGAGATAGAGCAAGCCACCACTACCACTTTTTGGGATTCAGTGATTGGATCTCGGCTGGTAGCACGTCCCGCTCCAACGCGGTTGCTCCAGAAAACGACGTAACGTCTGCGAGCAGCTTCGGTGGCTCGTTGTCTGTGCCGAGAAACGCGATAAAACGTCCCATATGGATAATCCTGAAGCCGAGGGTGAGGATCAGACTGGGCCGAATCCAGATGGGATCCAGTCTTTTGAAACTCTCCACCAAGTCTCCAATTCTCTACAGATGGAAGAGCATTACAGACATACCTCACATACAAGATAGCTGCTGTTGCCGATTGCAGATTTTAGGGTTGCATCTCAAACCATCTGTCACAAAAGCCCACACGGTGATACATAGTGAATGGTTTAGGAACCAAAGAACATGAACCTCTCTTTTTAATATTCTCTCAGTCCCTCTTCTCTTCTTTATCTTTCCTTTGATCTATTCCCAACGAGGAAGTACAAGAGGGAGTCAGGGCACAGCAAAGTGCTGCGTACCTCACTATAAAAGGAATATAGCAGGAGTCGGCCTGTGCACAAGGGGCAGTCCTGTTGAGAACTGTTTATTTTTCTTTCCTCCCTGAGAATTAGATGATTGATACCACTGTCTCCCGTCTGTATGGTAAATATCAAGCTTTAGCGGCTACAGCTCCATACAGCGGCTATTGTCCAGACATTTCCTCATCAAACTCTTGGCAGCAAAGCAAATAATCCATAAACTACCCCGTGATTAAGACTTGGTAGCAAGGCGGAACGAGGTCGTGACGTGGACGAGCGTTTAACCGGCGCCTCGTAAATATTCCCGGTTCTCAAGGCGTTTTTGGCGGGAGGGAAAAGGTGCCGCGTGCCCCCCCCCCCCCCCCCACCCCCCTGACAGCATCTCTCCTCTCCATCACACCGTGGGACGGACACAGTTACCCGACACTTCAGGGTGGATGATGGCTCCTCAGGTAATACTGTGTTGACCTTCCAGGACACAAACTTCCCCCCCCCCCCCACCTCACCACCCCCTCCATACACACTCCAAATCTGTCTGCGTGCTCCACCTCCCCCTTATCCTCGTCCACATCATTGGACAATTTTAGCCCTCGGTGCCGAGTCCAGCCAAAGCAGAGCGTCTGGCCGCTTTCCAGGACTGGAGAGAGCAGGGAGGGGTGGGGGGGTCTGGGTCCGGGGGGGGGGGGGGGGGGGAGAGGGGGAACTGGGAGGGCGACCAAGCAGCGAGAGGAAAAAAGGGAGAGAGGGAGTGCGTGTATAACTTTGGGAAACGTAGAAAGAGGCAGCAAAGGGAGCAAACTTTTCTCCGCCGGCTTCTTTTTGGACTTTCTTCCCTCCACGTTTCGTCCAGGACGTCGACGCTGACGGAGCAGAGACAGCGGTCGCTTCACTGTTGGTCTTTTGGTTCTCAGAGGACAATTGGTTTTGTTGTGCTTGTTTTTTTAATCTCTGATTATCGCTTCACTGTCCAGGCTTCCGACGAACATTCGGAATCCCTCCAGAATTAGCTGCAAGTATCTACAGCTCATCGTAGTGTGAACCTGGACTGACACACACACACACACACACAGGGCCGTACACACACACACACACACACACACACACACACACACAAACACCTGTTTTTGAGGATTCCCCGGGAGCTCAGTCATGGGCATCTGCGTCACCGTTGCTTGAGGGCCTCTGTGCAGCTGTTATCTGCTGTTGTCCTCGGTGAATGTGACAATAGACGTTGACCTCTAGTCTACAGAAGAGACAGGGGGCGAGGGGAGGGGGGAGGGGCGAGATGTCCTCCTACTACCCGCGCACCACCAAGGACCTGACCCGCACCAGGAAGTCCCTGACCGAGTCCCCGCCGTCCTCCCCATCCCCTACAGACAAAAACTACAGAGTAAGACCACAAACCTTTCCCTCTGTCTGAAAAGTGTTGATACGAGACATCTTTATTTAACCACTTTGTTTAAGCTTCTTTGATTTCTGATTAGCAGTTTACTTCCTTTGCGTGTTAGTGAATGATCCAATAAACAACCTTAAAGACAAATAGACACACATGACAACACAAGCTGCGTCTATGAGACGAGTCCTTGTGTTCAATAAGGATTTCAGCCGTTTCCAATCATATTTCTTTTGTGATTTACAGAACTACGGTATAGAAATAATTAATATTCTGTGATTTCTGCCTCTAAAATGTGAGCAACAGTTACTTTGACAGTTGGATGAAACAAATGAAACAAAAAACAACTTGAGCTTTTTCTTCAATATTTTTGAATGGGGATAACTTGATGCTAAACAAGACTAGCAGATTAACTGATAATTGAAATAGTTGTCACAGAACTTTTAAATATTCACCTGAACAGTTGTGAGCGAGTTTATTCAAACAGGCAAGAATGTCAACTCTTCATAACAGGATAAGAGTTAATCCCTAATTACTTTGTGATTATGTAAATGATCATGAACTACGCACGGATCCCGAGTCACCGAATCAGCCCGTTACATTGTTGAAACAACTTGTGAGCTCAGCTTATTTGATTACCACATTTTCTTCTGTATTTTCCATGTTTTTGTTTTTTCTCATGGGCGGTGTTTAACGCCGGTGCAGCAGAATGTGGCTCTTTGACGGACACATTTTAAGGCAGAGAAAGAAATGCAAAAATATGAGGCGGCGTTACACAGTCTATTTAGAGACACTCACTTTGCTCATCTCATGCGTTATGCAACACTGCAGACGTCTGTCTTTCTGCTTCTTTTTTGTTTTCGAAATACATCCACAATGAAACAGGCATTTATTTTCTGTGACGTCAGATCGTTCTGAATTGGTTTGAAAAGGCAGATCAGAAGAGGGTGGAATCGTGTTGATGCTGTATTTGTATCACTTTCTATTTTCATTAAGAAAATCTAAGACATTTAGTCTGAGGGAAATCAGTTCTAGTGCCCGTGAGTTGTTGCAGTTCCACAAAATATATTGTTGTGGCTTAACAAGCAGGACAGGCACGAAGGACCCGACTGCAGACCATAACCAGGCTGACAAACAGACCAGACGGAAAGAATGCGAATTAAAAGTACGGGAGAAAAGCTTCGGAGGACTCCTTCCATTGGTGGACGAGATTCATTGGGACACAGTTCTCTTTTATAGGCCCCCCGTGACAGGCCCAGATGCTGCAAAGAGTTAATAGCAGGAGAGGTTTAAGTGAGCAAAGGTGAGTGGATGTGGAAGAAACGTCATTTCCAGCAGGGTGGAGAGAGAAAGCTGTGTGCGTGTGTGTGTGTGTGTGTGTGTGTGTGTGTGTGTGTGTGTGTGTGTGTGTGTGCGCGTAGCTCAGTTTTTCCTACTGCGATGCTGTGACGGAGGGGAGGAGGGGGAGATGAGAGGGAGGGTGAAGACTCTCCTAATGGTGATTCCATCGGCTCTGAGGGGCTGCTGTTAACGTTATCGTTTATATAATGCATACAGCAGTGAGCTCGTGCCGGAAGCCGCCCCCCCCTCCAACAGCCCCCCCCCTCCCTTCTCCCCCCTCCTCCCCCATCCCCCTGCTGGGTATGATGCTGCTCCTGTCAAACCATAAAACCGGAGGCAGATGTGTTTGCAGAGCCCCCCGTGGCTCAAGCGTGCACGTTTCCATCAGTGTGACACCCTGTTGTCTTGGATTGTCTCCGTTGCGTCTGCTCCGCCTCGCGTAGTTTGCTGCAGAGTCGTATTGTGCCACTTGTGACTCGCATTTTGAACAAACAGGACCACGGTGCAGAAGTGCATCGTTTTAAGGATCAGCTCTACGAAGAATCTGTTCCCGTAAAACTCAAAAAATCTAATTTCACCAATTTGCTAATCCTTTAGGGTGTGAAAAAGGTTTGCGTACAGTCAGGAACTCCTAATCTCGCCAGAGTTTGGTGGGGCAGTGATTTATTCATGACATTTCGTGACAGTTAATTAACGAACCAGCAGCCAAATATAATGGCGGAATGTTATCAGCGCCGCACGAAGGGATCCGAGCGAGTTGGGAGCTCATCAGGGCCCCTTTTTTTCATCTCAGGTCACGGAGGTCTGTTTTTTTCCTGGGTAGCTCTTCTTGAGCACATGACCACATAAGGACAGGCAGCGCTGGCTCGGTTATGTAAACACTTGCTGAGCAGCAGCTCCTTTGATGCTGCAAGTCTGCAAATGCCACCACAGGGACATCAGCCCGCTCTGTTACGCACAACACAAATTGTCTACCTATTAACCGCATTACTTTAATTCCGTCTACATCTGCTTCTCGTCTCGAGCAGCTCGGATCACCGGTGCCACACAAGACGTTTATTTGTGGTTATTTTCTCAACTGAGGTGTTTAAAAAAGCCCTCTTTTTTTTCCTGGCGTTTAGGAGCAACGTTCGCAGCACGGCACTCAAGCACAACATTGATCACTCTGACGTCCTATTGTGGACTCTCCTCTCTCCCCGAGGGTAAACACCTGCAGTCATCACGTGCCGCGCTTATCAGCTGGTGGCAGTGAGTTATCTGTGTGATTCAGGTTGGAGTTTGGAGCAGAAACGGGTCTGCATAGATAAACGATTCTGAGAGGAGGGAGCGAGCGACGTGTCTATTAGCATCTCTGTGGACAGGATAGGATTTTCTGAAAACAGAGCCAAGTGAAATCCAGTTAGAAAAGGCTAAAATCACACAGCCAAAAACACTGAGTGAGGCACACCACCCGGGGATCCGCGGTGAAGTGGAACTAAATTCAGTGTGTGATCACATCAGGCAGATTAAGCACAACTTGGCAACGTTCATAGCAAACCGCTGCCAGGGCCCGCCTGCCACCAGCCGTGGCGTCTGAGGTCACACAGGAGATGCCTCGCTGCTGAAGTCATCATGTCATCTTCGCGCTGTTCTGGGAGACGAACCGGTGTGAACCTCGTTGGTCGGTTATATGTGGGTTCTGCACGCATTACTTCCCACTGGGACTTCAGGCCTCTGGACGCAATGCGATGATTCACTTGGTTTTCACACGTTTTTTTTTTTCCTCTGTTGTCGCAAAATGAAAAAGAAATATGTCACCGCCGAGCCTCTGGCTGATCGTATCAAACAAATAAATCTGGATCCAACAACAGTAAAAAAAAAAAAAAAAACTTTTCTCATGCTGAAGTGTCATGCTAACATCATTTTGTTGTTTGTTTTGCAGCATGACAGATTGTCAAGGTGAGGATTTATCTTTTTATTTCCCTCCCGTGATATGAAACCGTATTTCCCTTGAAAAATCCAACAATAAGTGTGTGCCGGATGTGCCGCTCTCAGATACGACTCCAGCGGGGAGAGTGCGACAGACAAGCCGCTGGGCCGCGCCGGCTCTTACACTCGGAGGGAGACGAGGCTGGCAGCTCTGGGCAAACAGGAGCAGGACTCCTCCACCAAGGACTACAAGACGGTAGCTTGGCATCGCTCCAGAGGGACTCGTGTGGCGCAGGGACATTCCAAGGGGCAAACAGATACTTTAAGATGATGCATTTTAGCTTCTGATATTTGAAGAAAAAAAAGTTCATTCAAATTTTTTTACAGGTGTTATGTAGCGAGATGTGACAGGTGTTTTAAATTAATTTGGATTGAAAGTGCATTGAGATATTTTCTGCCATATAAATGATGCCAACTGGTGTCCAAAAGATAAAATCATAGGCATTTGCAAACATAAAGGTCCTCAAGATATAGGGAAGGACTTCAAACAGCGGTCGTGCAAAATGAATATAATATATAGAATGAATTATTATTATAAATATAATATACCCCTGAGCATAAAAAGACCCCAGGCTTTTTTCTCTTGGCAAGTTAGCTGGCTATGCTGTTTGGGTTTTAAATAATACATATCATCATAAATCTCTCCTTCAGCAGACCAGGGTAGAAAGAAAACAGCGTTTTATGACTTGTGCAAAAAAAAAAGAGAACTACACTGAAAACTGAAAACACCAGCTAACTGACTAAATCAAACCACATGAAAAACAACCTACGATAAAACTATTATTGCTATATTAAAAGAATGATTAATTGACTGAAAATGCTCATGGTCTTTCTAACATCATAAATCTATATAAATGTGATACTTTTGGTTTCGACTGGCTAATGTTTCATCTTAATAATATTTTTTGTCCACATATTTTGACCTTTAAATGTAATAAGGCTCATTTATAATCGTCACAATGTCCACTTCCAGATGTATGCAGAAGCTTTGCATGAGAACGAGAAGCTCAAGTCCAGGCTGCAGGACAGCAAACACGAACTGGTGAAGATCCGCTCGCAGCTGGACAAAGTCACGCAGGTACAGAAAACCCACCGTCCACTCGGCTCGGTTTTCACTGCTTCACCACCATCCTTCTCCCCCCGAAATCGTGTGGCAAAATATTCCCCAATACTAACAGCATCATTCTAACTTCTAGAGGCACGACAGACTATCAGAGAGGTCTACAGTACTTGAATCGGAGAAAAGGGTAAGTGTCTCTGCAACATTTTGGACTGGGTCTAATTTATTTAACTATCAAGATGGCTGAATGCTCATGTCCTCTCTTGGTCTTTCTCCCTCTATTTTTCCTGCTTTTAGTCTTGTTTTTCCCCAATAAAGTACATTCATTTCAGCTCTCTCTTCTTTTACTTACAGGAAAAACAAGCTCTTGATAAGAAGGTGTCAAACATGGAGGATGAGTTGAAGGTCAGTGCAAAGCGAAAACATATCTTGCCTACTCACCCCGAGTTTAAATAGCATATTTTCTCTCTTACACAAGTCGTGCGTTGGGTTAATATCGCCCCCGTCCCCCCCCCCCCCCCACCCTCCCCAAACACTGCAATAACGCTAACAGTACTTGATGGTTCACACCTCCGGCCAGGCCCGCTGTTACACATGCTAAATCAAGCACGCCTAAAATGTTTTCACGGAGCAAAACACAGAAACACACATAACCCCCCCCCCCCCCCACACACACATATTCTCCCTCCAGGGTTGTTGTCAGGCAGGTGGGCTTGAGGTCAAGGAGAGGGAAGGTGGACTCTGCAGGGCCACTTCCCGCCACGTAGAGGCGGGGGGGGAAGCCCGCGCTGCTGATGCTGCTCTTCTCGCTCCACTTCCCCCACCGTCGAGGGGCGGGGGAGGAGGGGGGGTGACCTAGTTCTAGCTCAGTACCAACACCCCGTCCGACAGCAAAAAGACCTGCTTTCTGTCACACATTCCTGCACTACTGCGCTCTGTTGCATTCTGCCTCACGGCCCCGTGCAGGCGGACACGTTATCAACAGCACACGTGCAGCAGTGTGGAGTGTCGGCGACTAATGTCTGACCCCCCTCCTCCCCCCCCCCCCCCCCCCCCCCCCTCGTTTGTCGTGGTTCCCTCAGCAGGACGCCCCGCTGCGGTTCCGCTGCGGGTACCAGCCCTGAGAGAGCAGGTTGTGGAGGGGGGGGGGGGGGGTGGAGGGGGGGATGAGGGGGGGGTCGCATGGTGAGTGGTTCGCTGCGTCGCCGCCGCCGCCATGAAAAACAGTGATTGACACCTGCCCGTCACCTCACGAGACGCACGCTCTGCACCACACGGGCTCACCTTCTTCTGGTGCAAAGTAGGGGGGCGGGGGGGGGCTGGCCTTTGTCACTCGCTCACATAAGTCACCGGTTGATGCCCAGTCTGTGTCCAGAGTAGTGCCACCTACACCAGGAAGGAGCGGAGCAGCACAGCTACGGCTTCGAAGTAACGACTACAATCCAAACACGACCCGCTGCCGTCTGGGTGTTAGAATCACAGACAATCTGAAGCGTAAACGTTGCAGAAGCTTTGGTACTTCTTCCCTGTAGATACTCTTGTTATATTCATACTACATCTCAGGTGCTTCTCACCAATGTGTGTCCTTGTTTCCTCTTTTGAAATAGTCTCTCCACTAGTGTCTGATTACCACTTTTAGGGTTCCACGATTCACACATGAAGGCCATGTTATTCCCTGTGAAACCTGATTACTATGAACTCTGTCAGATTCTCTGCAGGACTGGAAATTTTGTTCCCATCTTAATTTATTATCGAAAATGTACTTTTATGAGAGCGTGATGAATTCATTCAAACATTGTGCTTCCTCAGCCCACTCTCTCCTCCTCTTCTCTCTCGCCAAGGGCACCTCTCCAGAAACGGCACCTCCTTGTTCTGAGAACATTATTTGCATGAACCGTTGCCTTCCAAACACGGGCTGAATTTGAATTTATTTCTTGGATGAATGTGTTTTGGTGCTGTAAGAAGCAGCTGGATGTCCTCCTTTGATCCCTAACTTGGGCCGTATTCACGGTACCCTGAAACATTTCAAGTGCCCCGCGTGTGTGTGTGTGTGTGTGTGTGGGTGTATCATGTGGTTTGCCGTCAAGAATTGCGTGAAACCACAGATGTTTCCGTTGAACCATGTTGAGGTTCACCTCAAAAAGTCAGGCCAAGAGGAGAAGAAGGGGGATGAATCACTTATTTTCCTTTAGACTTCAAACTGGCAAAGCTCTTGAGCTATGTTTGAAATAGTAGAATTCAAATTATCTTAATTTTTTTATTTTTAGCCCTTATACCCCCCGCCTCTGCCAATCATTTACCGCATTAAAACCCCCACCATCCCCCGTGTAGAGCCCAGGTTTGATGAGCACAAACCCCCTGGCCTCCTTGTGTAAATCTCCTCAGACCTCTCGTTCTCTCCCTCTGTCTGTGTGGGTGTGTCTTCTTCTTTGCACATGCCCTGCCTCGCTGCATGCTTCTCTCTCTCCTTCCCTCTTTTCCTCTCTCTCTCTCCCCCCCCCCCCTGTGTGCAGGCTTTCCCCGCTCTGGCTCAGGTGCAGACCTTGCGGCGGGTAAACGAGGGTCTCCTGGCTGAGAACAGAGCGATGCTGCGCGCCCTCGCCCGCCTCTCCGAGACGGCCTCCATGCCGGAGACGGAGGACCTCTGACCCTCTGACGTCACCTGTCCTCCCTCTTCCCCTCCCCCCCCGCCCTCCTTCACTTCTCAGACACATAACTTCTACACTCCCTTCTCCTTCTGGTGCCTCGCCCTCTGCTGTGCTCCTCTCAGGCAGGTCCTGCACACACCACAATGCTCCCCCCCCCTCCCCCTCCCCCTTCCCTCCCTTGCAATGCATCTTCCTCTCTGCCCCCTTTTTGGTCCCCCCCCCTCCCCCCTCCTTTCACACTTTGCCTCCTTTGCAGTGTAGTTTTCATGTGGCATGGGGCTTCACATGACATGAACAGAATTGCTTTGTTTAGTTTTTTTCGTCTTTTAATCAAAATAAAAGGGTAGTGCCATAAAGAATAAACCCGTTTATTTGTGGCTGTTGATCCTGCCACTGCCAAATACTGGCACGCTGTGCAATGTGCTGTGTAATCAATGCAAAGCTGTTTGCCAAGCAAATAGCCGCTCTGGGAGGACATGAAACGTGTGAGGTCGCCAGCCTTCAAAATGAGTCCTGAGACGATGGGAGCGTTTCGATTGGTTTTACAGCAGAAACGTTAAAGCAGCGCATTACCTCGACACATTTTTGTATTACAGGAAATTTGGTGTGACATAAAGTGGGCTCTGAAATTGTGATTTGTAACAGGTAACAGGCATGTCGCCGGGGGGCTTTTCTCATCCACCAGTTTTTGTTAATATGTCACAGCTAGAGAGCAGAGGGTTATTGTTTCTTTCTTTGGCAAAGACGGTGGTTGTTTTTTTTTAGCCCTCATCGCTCCTCATGACAGACGTGACCTAGATTTTAGAAAATTGACCCTCAGTTACTCTCTCTCTAGCTTTGAACTGTTTCACTTGTCACATGCGGAACGTGTAGTCAAAGCCACTCCTCACCCGCATGACCAAGTACCGTGAAAAGCATGTCCTCATCGTGTGGTGTCAAACTTTTAGTTGTTAGCGGTGGTTGAACGTAACAACAACTCTAAGCTAGAAATGCACATGTATGTTCTAACACCGTGTCTTTCCTCCTGCGGCCTCAGGTCTTAACGGAGCTCAAGTCAGACAACCAGAGGCTTAAGGACGAGAACGGGGCTCTCATTCGAGTCATCAGCAAACTGTCTAAATGAAAAAGATGCCCCCCCCTCCCCCCCGATGGCGGAGGCTCCTCTATCCGCGGGCCGTCCCAGTCCCGGGTTTACGACCTGTCTCTGAGTCACTAAGTGTGTTTAAAGAGTTTCAGCGTGTGATGATGGAGGTACAGCAGTTAGTTATTTGCACATTAACCAGAGAGGGACCAGTCGCAGCGTTTGAATAACCTCGTCGAGGTTAGAATTCACAGCGAGGGGCTCGCACCAAGGTGTTTGTAACATTATAACCGCGCACCACATTGAGACGCCACGTTTGTTTTGCTACATCGACCACTGCATAAATGGCTTTTTAATGTTGTCTCATTTGTAAAAGAGGAGAGAAGCAAAGGTGCCCGAAAGGCCACCTTGGCATGAAGATCAGATCCTCAGAGGCGGGCTGTCAGGTCCTCTCGTGAACATTTGCACCGGACTAAAATGTATTTTGTTTGTGCTTTAATTAAGAGATGTTACGTCTTTGATGTGTTTTTGATTGGATTGATAGCTTTCTCAGGTCTGTCACTCAGCTGTACCGGGTCACGTGACCACACCTGATGAACCACATATTGTCTCCAGTTAAAAATAACCCCAAACTTCATTTTAGCAAACTAACAGGTTAGTTACATCTTCAATGGGGTATGTTCCCCAGCGAATTTGATACAGTCGCCCCACTACGTGGTTTGACGTTCTTCCATCAGACAGAGTCCTTTCTTCTGTTATACTGATTTATTTATTTATTTATAAGTCTTTGTGTACTAAATTTGTGTAAAAAACGGTACAGACTGAACTTTTTTCTGGCCATCGCCATTAATAATAATCCCAGGTTCTGAGGAGTAAACTGTTGCTAGCACGTTACATTATATGTGGTGTGGACAGTTTGCAACTTCTATATTGTCACCATAGATTACATTCAATTTAAGCATTTAACTATTGCCCAAATACATTTGCCATTGCATTACAGTAAAATTTTCTTTGAAAAAATGTTAAGTAGTCGGTCTACAGAGTGATTAAAGAAACGAAAGAGGCCGCTGACTTTTAATTGTTCTTCATGGAGCTCAGAGTGTCACCTTCACTTTGTTCATTGGTATCGCTGGTTCATTTATCACATTCAAACGTATGAAACTACCACACTCCGCTTGTATTCTTTTTAATCGAATGGTTGTTTGATGTAGTGCTTTCACGACGTGATGCTTTTGGAGTCCGACGTGTTCCTCATCCTGTAAACATCAAATCACCTCCGGTAATTTACTCAAAACTACAAAATGAGGCTCACTTGGCTTTTTCCACACATGCTGTAGATATAATGGACTACGCAAAAAAACATTTGTGGTGTGTTGATGGTAGCTTAATACGCACACAGCGGTTTACTCACTTTGCTTAATAAACTGTAACGTAACGGAGATGTTTCTCAGTGTGACATTAATGTGCTTTGCTTCCCGAGGAAATCATTAGGGGACACTTTGAGTATTGAACACAAACAACTCATGGTAATTAAAAGGCCTTTATTTCCTATTTGTTTTTTTTTACAGAACTGGTAACACATATGATAAATTTGTAATAAGTTATTTGGTTCCCTTGATAACTTTATAAGGACCCCCAACGTTTGTCCACACAAGGGTCAAGAGGAGTTTGTGAGCAACGTTTGTGTCCAGTCAAGGGCTAAAGCATGCGATCCACAGTAGGCACAAGTACTGACATGAACACGCGCACCACGACACTAGACACGAAGAAACACAGCGAGAGGACACATCCTGACTGTCCCCCGACTCTTTAAAAAGATGACCGAGAAGAGAAAGAGGGGAGAAAGATAAAGATAAAAATTAAAAAAAGAGTCTTGAGAGCACAGTTGCATCGGGGGACGAGAGGGGGGGGGGACTAAGCGCTCGAGAGGAGGGTTTGGTACGGTCCTGCATGTTCGGCAGTATACAGTATTTCCATGTAAACATGAAGGCCGGCATCCTTTGCGCTCAGCGGGGGGGGGGGAAGCAGATCCAGTGGAGAGAGTCGACGAGCCTGCTTCACCAGCAGCGAAAGTGACGGTACGTAGCTGGTTTTCACACACAAACGGGACAGAGACGCGAAAACAACAAAGCAAAAAGTGATTCTGGCGTGGGTTCAAACACAGTTCTACGTTAGCGGGTTACATCACGGAAAAAAAACAACAAATAAAGACAGAGGCGATGGTTACACGTGTACACAAGAATACAAAGAAGAAATACAGTGAGTAATAGAGGAGACAAGACAACACGTCCCAGAGTGGGGTCTCTGCCCGCTGAGATGCGACAGGGCGGTGAATGATTTACTGAACTTCGGACGTTTTCCCTTTTTAAATCCCAGCGTTTGTTGAAGGACAGACAGACAAAACCAAAACCGCTCCGAAGCGGCGCGTGACCTCAGCTGCGGCCTCGTGCGTAAAAAGGTGGCACGACACGGACGCGGCCCGGAGCGTCGCGTGGGAAGTCGTTTTTGAGCATCCCGGCCCCACGCACAAAGGCGTACATTACGGAATGAGCTACGTCTTGTGTGTGGTATTTATCGATGCTAGTGCTGTGTTGGGCCTACGCTTCATCGGTTTCTACTACGAACACAAAGCGCAACACACAGCGCCCCCAGTCTCTCGCCCCCATAGAACGTGGATGTCATGTGACTGCAGTGACCCAAGCAGTGAAAGGAAACAAATCCCTTAAAATGTGCTATAAATTCGACCTGTAATTACATTTGCCTCGTCCTCTGATGCGTTCTGTTTGCTTCTACGTGAATTCTTATTTTGGCTTTTTGTAGATTGAAACGGCGAACGCAGGCCACTGTAAGCAGGTTCTGGCAGTATTTTGTGAAACACACTGAAATCTTGTATTTGACTCTTTGCGTCGTTTGGTCACAATCAGAAACGATAAGGGGACAGTTGATAACTATAATATTGCTTTAGACAATGTGCAGCGTTGCACATCACATTTAAGATTGTTGCCCGGACTGATGACTGGCGGCAGGTTGGACGTTAAAATTCAACGTTTTGTGAAAAAGGCGAACTCGCTTTCTTTTTTCTTTTCTTTTGAGTTGGATAAGAAGATTGACACACGTTTATCCTTTAGGTATGAAGCTAGAGCCAGGACCTTACCTTAGCTTAACAGCAGCGCAGACGGAGCCAGGCTAGCTGTTTAGGCCCGTTTCCAGTCTTTGTGCTAAGCTAAGCTAACCGTCTACGGGCTCCAGCTCCAAGATTAGAGCACAGATTCAACAGTGGTATCAATCTTCTCCTCTCACACTGCAGGAAAGCGAACTAGCGTACTTCCCAAAACTCAAACTGCTCCTTTAAGGGCATATACTGTTAACAACATTATATGGGTTTCCATATTTTCTATATACTTTCTGCTATTTCTCTGTGAAAATCATAAATCTATGCATAGTTCTATGGGAGGGATTCAGGCCTAAAACCTGGGTGCCGCTGTTTAAAGTTTCTCTCTATTTTGCTGTGTGATTGTTGGATATGTAACTACAAGTTTTAGTTGCTTGAGCGACATGCGAAACAAACCAACGGAAACCCGCCAGTGTGCTGGCCAGCTGGGGGGTTATTGATTGCACTCGTGGTCACTAGTACAGACCGCTGTTAAACCATGAGAAGAGAAACTTGGAATAGGGACCCAGTCAGGTTCATTGCACTCAGCCCAAGAAAAGAACACACTCTCTCTCTCTCTCACTATATATATTTATATATATATATATATACTTTTAATTTAGCAGTATTATTGAGAACCTATTGTGATTGTATATCTAGTATCCATACTATCAAAACAAGGCATATACGTTACTAATCACAATACTGTAAATTCAGCTACCTCTAGGAAACAAGGACGTCAACAGCTTTGAAAGTAGAAAAAGACACACTCACTCTATTAAACTCACAACTGTTCCCAAAGCTCACATATACACAAAAGTGGATTTGGCCCTTTTGATGAACAAAGACCTCTGAACGGAATGTAAAAGAGAAACACTGGCCAAGGAAAAATAAGACATGTCAAGATTTTTTTTTGTTTCTTCATAAATAAACTAGCTACTCAGCGTTAGTGCATGAGTTTTATGGCTTTAGTTTTGTCTTATTCATTTGTCTCGTATACACATACACGTATTGTATAATAAACACAGTAAAAGAGACACAGCCGTGAAAGGTTTCAGGTCATTTAAATACGGTAGAAGTGAACGTATAAACTGAGAGAAGAAGGGATTCCAAGTCATCTGTGTGCACTGGAATGGGATATTTCATCTTTTGGCAACTGGAAATTCATTTCATACAATGATATGATCCAACAGACTTGACCTCTGGCACAAAGAACAACTCCCACAATCCACCTAGAGATTGCAGGAATATTTAATCTCCATCTAACAAGTTATTCCAGAATAACACTGCGCTAAATGTGTTTGAAAAAAAAAGTCATATTAAAGACTTGGAGACCCCCCCCTCAGGCCCAACATAGAAAAAATTCAAACATATTTCTTAGCAAGACAAAGAAAAAAAAAAAGCAACAGCGTTAAAATTCAGTAAAACATTGGCCTTCGAAACAACTTGGCAGAAAAATGGCACCAAATAAAAGTTTTGATCACAAGGAAGTATATAGCAAGCATGCGGCTACATTTTCATCCTACATGAACTCACACACAGTACTGGACGACACACTTGCTTTAGATTTTCAGGCGTGGAAAGGTTTGTTATTAGTAATAGTACTCTAATATTTGTATGACATTCTCTCCAATGACCCTCGTTGAAAAAAAAAATACACATTTGTTTCATTTAGAAAATATACAGTGTGTCTTTTTTTCCCCTTTCGTTTGTGTTATTAAAATGACAAATGACATCCACTTACGTACACGAGATATTTTTGCTTGGTCTCTAAAACATGCTGCTATGTACAGTATTTTGTATAAACATGCAGTATCAACGTGTATGAACTATGTATATAGGCAAAACTACACACCAATGGGTTGTTTGATTGCTTCCATGTCGCCTTTTCTTTAGTGCTGCTTCATCAACGAAGGAAACAATATCGTGTGAGAAGAAAGACGGAAAAATCTGATCTATGGTCTATGTTGGTTATAAAAAAAAAAAAAATCACAATTTCCAACAGAGAAAGAGACAAGAGCCAACATTCATTAAATTCCCCAAACACTGTAGTACTGTGTACGTTTGATTCACGTTGACTTTGCACTTTCTGGCACAGTCAATGGGTAGTTGTGGCAAATTAGGGTCAAACAAACAGTTTGGAATTCGTCCGAGGTAAAAGTTTGACCTCATAACGCCTCTTTGATTATAATTTAGAAACACACTGAGCCGATTGCATTGTGTAAAGGAGGCAGAGGGAGCATTGGATCGCGTCCCTTTCAGAGGGCTCTTCGGTGCACGGCGCCGTGCGCGTGCCACAGACAAGATTCAATCTCACAACACACTTTATTAACTAACCAAAGAGACCTGCGTGGATCGAAGAACAGTGTTGAGTCACCACAGAACAGAATGATACCCAGTAGTGCAATTCAATTCAACGGTTTGGTGTGCTGTGTGTGAAATACACACGGAACCTTCTTCCAGACCATATCCTTGCAATCAAGTGAGAGTCGTAATATTCAAACAATCAAAACACACACACACAACAAAAAGCTGAGCCCAAACAAAGCAACAACAACAACAACAAAAAACTGATTACAAAATGCGCTTCCTTCTTAAAACCAGCCGTTATCAACAACATAAACAATTAAAGCTCTGGTTTCCAAGGGAACTTAAACACAACATTTGGATTTAAAGTGCACAAGGAATCAAAGTATTTGAAGTAAAATCAAATGAAACTGGATTAATAAAAGGAGAGAGAAATGAAGAGAACAACACCGCTAACTGGAAGGCGTCCCTGGTAGTTGAAAATTGCTTATTTTGTTACTTTGAAGGCTTGTCTCCTTTATGACTGTAAGACGGTTATAGGGATTCCTTTGGAGTAAAACCCTTGTATCAAGTCCATGACTGATGGCAGTAGCACAACAAGTGAGATACAGAATCGGAGGGGGGGGGGGGGGGGTGGTGGTAGACTGCGGGGCAGTAATCGACACCTTGTAAATATCATGCCATTGGTGGTTGGAATCAGTCTCTGTTGTAACCGCTCTGATATTTCCTTGCTTTCGCCGCCACCTCGCACTGTCAAAAAATATCAAAATACCCTCACTTTTTTTTTCTTCTTTTTTTTTTAAAAACCAAAAAAACCCACCGCTCCCTGTTCCCTAACGTAGCATCTCACAGATCCACCAACACTATGTCCTGACCTATGTTAACCGGGGGGGGGAGACAAACAAGCGCTCAAGCTTTTCAATCCAATGGTTCCTCTTCATCACGTGGAGTATTTGAATAATGAGAACCCGTTTAGAAAAAAAGGCATGGAGTTTCAGTTTTCCTCTCAGTTTTCCTGAGACGATGGACGGAAGGTCAACTAATCAAAAAAAAAAAGGCAGTGTGTTTGTGGGTAACTGGACGTGTGCCTATCCCTACTCGCTACCCAACTCTAGGAATGTACTTCAAACTAACAGAATCACCTTGTATGACAACTGGCAGGTGTGGAACATGGTGCACGATACACCTAAGGAATGGACCTGCTTGTGTTATTTCTCTATCATATGGCAGTATAAAGCATTTTATTATTAAGCACTACTCTAAGCAAACCGTGTCACTAAAGGGAAGGGCTGAGAAGTACGATGTGGGTGAGTGCATGTCTTATCCCCTCTACCACCCACGTTCCCACGTAGCACCCTCACTGGCTTTCGCAGTCTACTCTGTATTCTTATTAATGGAACCACAACCCCAATACAAAAATAGATCTAAAGGAAATCAACGGAGTATCTGTCCATCCAGTAACTTGTCTTCTTTTTTCAATGACATGATTTCATTTCACATGATGCTTTTTTTTTTTTTTTTTTTGAAACTATATTTCCCATCATGTTGAGTGATATCGATGGATCTTTTCAAGAGAGGAGGTGGGTTGGGGAAGGAGGAGGAGGAGGAGGAGGAGGTGGTGACGGAGGGAGCGGATGTACAGCTGGGGCGTTCTTCTGGAATATACACTGATATGTGGGACCTGGGGATATGATGGGGAGTGGGTGGGTAAGGTGGAGGTGGGGACGATGGCGGGGGGGGGGGGGGGGGGAGGGGGAGGGGAGGGGGGGTTTACTTCTTGGCATTCAGCGCTGCGAGGGCGGCATCCACCTCCTCCTCGGGCTGCAGTGGATGCCACTGGGCGATGGGGCGGCGGGGGTTGGCCAGCATGTCGGACCAGTGTTTCAGCCCGGCCCCTGTGCTCTTGCTTCCCACCAGGATCTTCCCGATGGCATCGTTCTTGCCAATCTTGTCATAATCCAGCACCGTGATCACGGCTAGGATTTTCTGGGAGAGAAAGCATCATAACAAACAGGTTCAGGGCGCCGCGGCAACCACGCGGAGATGAGGGTCCAGCGTCCCGCTTTGTTTCACCTTCCCACGTTATATATTTTTTCTGTGTTTCATGTTGCTTGGTACATTAACATCCCTCCGTTGATAAAATATGTTGGATGAGGAGTTGTTTGTAGCGTTCACCGAACGGAACGGACTTACATTGAAACTTATTGAACAATACTGCCATTCACACATGATCCCGGGGGTTAAGCCTTCCAGAGCCACAGTACAGCATCTACTGGACCACAGCCACTGTGGCCACATGGGTCCATTATTGGATTATTGACGAGTAATATCTTGGGCTAAACTGTATATTTTGATGCTTTTGTATCACTAAACCGCCAATCAAACAATGATTAGTTGATAAAACAGCAGAAATTGGTGGAATTTAGGGTTTGGGTTTATTTGTGTCCATATGATAGTAGATTGCTTGGTAGGGCTCAGTGGTACTGATCTGGATACATATTTGCCTTTTTACTATAATTAGTGAACACTTTTATTTCTGTGGGTTTTTGTTGCTGATTTTAACAAGACAGTCCATGTGCTTACCTGCATTTGATCAATAGGAATCTCAAAGCTGAAAGACTCATTATAGTACGGATTCAAAGTGTTCTTCTTCACTGTCGTCTTCTTCTTCTTCAGCCTCTTTCCATTCTGCAGCAGGTTAATTTTCACGTAGGGATCTGAAAAAAAAAAATGGTGATAAAGCCAATGACAGAATTGTCCTTGCACGTGCATGTTTGGGCTGCAGTGCCGCCATGCACCAACAGATGGGGCCACTGCTGAAGCCAAAGGGGGGTTGAGCCAGAGCTGCTGCATGGCGAGCACTGCAGCGTCAGCACGTGAGCACAGCGGCGCCGACCTAATGGCCGCGCTCGCAGCCACCTTCCTGCCTCTCGCTGCGGGCCTCCACAGAGCGCCACATCAAGCCGACGCGTTGCCGTCAGAGCGCGATGAAGGAAGGCGTGCGCTCACCTGACAGTCCTCCCACGTCCATTTTCTTCAGGTTCTTGGCCTCCAGAATACAGATGGTAAGTTTGCCAGCAGTCGGGACGTAACGCAGAGAGATGCAAATGTCCCCCAGCTTCTCCGGCTGTGAAGAGGAGGGGGGAGAGGGGGGGGGGGGGGGGGGTTATCACCGCAAAAATACACAAACTGTCCCTTCGGGATCGCAATTTAGAGACACAACGTCAATAGAAATATATACTGCTGCTTTGGTTTAATCAGCAAAGCGGTATTTAGCGGTATTCTTAAGTACATCTCGTGGGTCTTTTCCGAGGTAAAAAAATAAATCAGAGACCAATCAGAGAGATTATCTCATCCTACGGTGACACTGGGGAGGTTTCAGTGATTGAAACCTGGTTTTCATATTCGGGTACAGCATACTGGTGCAAACCAGCTGCAAGGCTTTAGATGGAGGAGTGCAGCTGATTACGAGGACAAATAGTGTGTCCTTCAGCCCTCTGAATCCCATTGGTGAACAGACCAAGTGGCCCCCTTGTGCCTCAGGTTATTTTTGTATTATGTCATCAGCTGAGTAGGCTCGTCATGCTGCTCTACATAAATAAATAAATAAAAATAAAGGTGTTTTTTGCCAGACGGATTGTGTCAATATGTATTTTACTAATACATAGTTTCAGAATCAGGAGACTTCTATTGGCTGCTATTAGATATTAGAGTCACTATTTATACATCCAGCAGTTGCGGGGCAACATTATCGTTCATTTGGAGTCTTGTTGATGGCCATCTGGTGAATGGAAGTCATATTCACCCTCTTATGATCTTCAACTCCCCAGGAAAATCTGGCTCCCAATTAGCTGTTAAATAATCGATTATGTTCGCCAGCTAGTTGCTATCTGTCTGTCGTCTGGTGCTGAGCAGGAAGTGTACAGCCGGGGGTTTTTTTTAGAGCTTGTTTGTTTTTCTGACAACAGCTGTGGCTGAAATTTTAAAAAGCCGCAATGGGAATTAAACAGTAAAATAGTGGGCCAAACAGCCAAATAATGAACAGAAACGGATTCTAAAGCTCTGTAAAGAAGAGAGGTACAGCACATATGAATCACTGGCAGATTCCCCTTTCAGATTGTAAAACTATAAATGATAGGTCAGTCTATGTTGGCATTGGCCTAAACGATCTAAAAACTCTACATGCAACTCTCCAACACCAGTGGAAGGAAATGGACTCAGACACGACTCTCACCTCTTCCTGGTCCGCGCTGTCCAGGTCCTTCCACTCCTCTATTGGCTTTGCCAGGTCCAGGGTGTTCATGGGTATCTTAATCTCTCCGATGACGTCGTGTTTAGAGAAGCGATCAAAGTCATAGACTGACATGACCAGAGTCTTCCCTCCCATCTCTTGGAATGGAATCTGGAGGACGGAGAGAAGTGTCAGTATTGTTTCCAGGAATGGTTCCTTCTCCTCGCAGCGTCGGATCAGAACCCCCACAGCATTAAAGGGGGCCGTGACTTTGGCCTGGAGCTCAAATTGGCTTTGACTAAATAACATTCAGCAGAATTAGCGTGACTTGTTGGAATGGATTCATAAAAGAGCTGCGTCAGAAGGTGGCCCTCTCCTTTAATTCGATTCCCGACCACGTTCTCCTTGTCGGACTCCTTGAACGCGTCTGGTGGCCAGAGGTATTTAAGGAAAAGGACTCTGAATCAAAGCCCTTCCAGGACGACTCACCTTCCAGGACCCAAGGACACATCAAACCTGCTCGCTGTGCACGTTGTTTTAATAAGTAATAAGAAAAGGGGGCTGGGAGGGGGTTACCTTGAAGGTAAAGGTCTCGTTGAAGGTGGGGTTGAGCGTTTTCTTGTGGACCTTTGTGTCGTACTTCTTCTTCTTGTCGGGGAGGACGAACACCTTGACGTAGGGGTCAGAGGTGCCGCCGCTGTCCATGGAGAGCAGATCAGCTGCTTGCAGGATTCCCACAGTCAGCTGGGGGGGGGGGGGGGGGGGAGGAGGAAGCATGACAATGACGTGGAGTGAGCATTCCCTCGGCCTCAGGCGCCATCGCGACGTTCTTCACCTAGCTTCAAATAAACCAGCGGAGTTCTTGCCTTGTTCTCCTGGAAGTCGTAATCGATGGAGTACTGCAGCTTGCCGAGCTTCTCTTTCTCCTTCACCTCCTCCTCTTTCTCGTCTCCGGTGAGCCCGGGTTCCACGTCGTCTTCTTCGTCATCTTCATCCTGTTGTTTCTGCACACAGACAGAGGGGGGGGGGGGGGGGGGAGAAGGGGGAGCGACAGAAGGAGGAGAGTGAGAGGGCGTTTTTTTCTGAGGTGGCGGCGGCGGCCACTCGCACCGCTCTCACTTGTGCAATCTGTTCATCGATGACCACAGTTGCAACCTGACTTGATTTCACTATTTTCTTGGGTGACACCATTTGCTGTCGGTTTTTTTTTTGGGGGGGGGGAGGGGGGAGCATTACACGTATGTTAAAGAATCCGATATAGGGGATTTCTCTTCGCCCGAAGCATGTTGTAGGAAAGTCATTTGATGGGAACTCTGTGTCATTGTTCCGGGTGGAGAGAGACAGAAGAGAGAGAAAGAGATAGAAATAGAGAGAAACATTAATGAAACTAAACTATTTATATGCGGTTGGACAGAAAAACAGGAACACTTTACTACAACCATGCAAAAAAACGTTCTCCCTTTCCACTCGTTAAAACCTTTTAACATGGATCAATATGACCATTTAGCTGCCTGCCATTGTGACATTTCTGGGTGTGGGACGCCACAGAGGGACTCTGAAGGGACACAGGTAGCTAAAGAGGCAGCTACGCAAATATGACTCATCCCAAATGAGTCCCATTAACTAGTTTAAAAAGTGTCCACAAATCGTCCCGCACACAGGGACACCGCATCGGCGTAAACAGGCTGGAGGACGTCGCGCAATATTTTTCTCAAAAACACCACACGGGATCCGTTTTATAGCCCCCCCCCAAAAAAAAGTGAGCGCCTCAAACTGGTATTTACTGCACAGCTCGTGCTCTCTGTCGCAGGGCGTTCTCGTTATATCGTCCAGCCCCGTGCGCAGCATCCTAAACACAAGCTGTCACAAGAAGCAGAGCGTAGGGGGGGGGGAGCTGAAGGACGAGCCCTGTGGGGAATAGATTTGTGATCCTATCAAACTCCCCGACGCGGTGATTCCTAACACTTTTCTCGAAAAGCTCTCAAACTCCAACTGATAATGAAAGCTGTTTGCCAAACAATAAAACTGTCGGCCGTTCATCCCGAAGTGTCTTCAATGTGTTTGCGCTGCTACTGCTGATTGGGCCTCTGGAGATAACTGCATTGCTGGTAAATTTATCAATTTACTCCTAACATAGTCCACTTCTTCCCCCCCCTTCGGCTGATATTGTATCATGAATTATGGTGATTCTTGATCATTTACTGGATTAAATATCTGCAGTTTACTGCGCCTGAGATGGCTGATGAAGAAGATAAATCAAATCTTGCATGTACATCTCACACTCAGGGACTCTTTAGTCTTTGGTCCCTTAAGAGGCAGGTCGTGACTAATCGGGTTAAATCAATATGCCGCGATATGGATTACAAAGTAAACTCTGACATCCGATCGGCACGTGGTGCTGGATAACATCTCAGCATGGCCTACTTTCCTATGGCTGTCTTCTTGAAAACACACTGATGTCTTCGTAAGACTGGAGGGTCCAGCTACTCACTGATGAGCTGGAAGAGGAACAGGGCGCACACACACACACACACACACACAAATAATACGCACACCATCACACCCACTGCACACCGCGTTTCACTGGGCGCTCGCACACACCCACGCACGCACATTTGGTTACATGCGAGATCTCGTGCATGCTGAAAAAAAAAAATATATAAAAAAACACTCACTCTCACACGCGCGCACATTCTCACACAACATCCGCATACGTGGCATTCCCTTTCTTTATTGTCGAAACGACTTTTCATTCAAGCATGCCAGGCCACACAATGCAGGGTCCACGTTTCTTTTCCATGGCAAATGTAAAATGAATGACCTCACAATGTCTGTTGACGGGGGGTAAAAGTAATTGCTGTGTGTTTCTTTTTGTTGTTTTGTTGCCCAAACAGCTCCACAAACACACACACACACACACACCAGTGTTCTGAGTGAGGCGTATACATCCATGGGGGGGGATCATGCTACATTGAGAGCTTCGAGCGAGTCAAGCGAGGGCAAACGCACTGCCCCCCCCACACCCCCCCCCCATTTCTCCTCGGGGAGACCCGAGGGCTTCAGGGAGTCAATGACTGAAACCTAGCAACGTCAGCAGCATGGGTCATCCAGGAAAGTTACTCTCAAGTCAAGTTGTGGCCATTCAATGGCACCTACTGCAAGGGGATATGCTGGGGCTTTGTCAAGGGACACAAACTGCTTTATCTGCCGAGGGGCTCGGAGCGCGTTCGCACAAGTGGGGGCGCGGCGCGCAAATTTAAAGACAGACGCCAATGCGTCTCGGCCGGGAAAATGTAGGTTTGCGTTGCACCGCGGGGGCCCGTCGTGGTGGAAGCGTGCTCAAAGCTCTCAGTTAGGTAAAGTTCTAGCTTATTATTTGACAAACACCCAGCTTACCCCTTGCACATGCATGTTAGTGATCTCTAGTAGATAAATGCTCAGTGCACTCGTCATTCAAAGGCTCAACCATGGTGTGAGCTTCATATTCATGTCAAACCATTGGCACTTAAACAATCTCTTATTCAAGACATAAGCAGTTTGTGCGGCATATCAGTTCAGTGGATTTTGCGAAGCAGCTAAATTTGCTTCCATAAGATTCCTCAAGCACCAGCAGCACCTAAGCTTGCAAAAAAAACAAAACAACTAAGAAAGCCATAGCACTCATTGTCATCGTCATTGCAATCCAAACCCCTCCAAGCCCAGCCCGGCCCCCCCACCCCTCCCCACACCCCCCCCCCCCCCCCCCCCCCCCGGAGCCCTGGCGTCCGCTTACTCAGAGCGGCCAGATAGGGGCGCCGCGTGCTATCAGGACCTACCGTAGGCAGAGAAGTCCACCACAGTCAAGATACACGGAGCACACATAAGACACAAAGCAGGAAGGAGGAGAGCAGAGACAAAGGAAGAGATTGAACTCACAGCAGACACCAAAGATGTGTAATCACAGCAGAATGTAGTCAGCTACACTGGTGGGAGCGAGGGAAAATGACAGATAGAGAAGCCCGCTCGTCACCACAAGCGTATCTCGTGCAGCAGGGCCGGTACGTGTAAAAAAAAAAAAAATGGTGCTTTGTCAAATATTCAGTGAAATAATTATAGGGCCAAAAACAAAGGCGTTGTACTAACTACCAATTTTCATAATTGCACTGGGAAAATAATGGTTGGGCCGTAAAGATAAGAGTCCTGTCATTTTCCGCTCGAATCCCAAAGCGCAAGTGAGAGAAAGAGCAACAACGACGTTAACGACACAATACATTAGACAAAAAAGAAAAAAAAAAAAGAGAGAAAGAGAAAAATAAAAAATGGTGGATAAAGAATGTAATCAACACCTGCAGAGAATACACTGACTTTGGTTAGCGGGCCGTCGAAAAGACAAACAACGACATGCGATCTAATACATTTCAAACAGGAAACTTGTCACTAGAGTAAAATGTGCACCACGAGGACTACGGCTCGTTACGTAATTAGCTGAGTCACACTCAGGTTCTCTCTCTCTCAGCCCCGCGGCTCTTACATAACGCGGCCGCGCTGCGCTTCGTGTACAGTGTGGGTGTGAATCCCATCGGCCGTGATCCGACCCCCCCAGCGGAGGAACATACCTCTCCCCCTTTCAGGTTCTTCATTCCCATTTCACCCTTCCCCTTCTTGCCCTTCTTGTTCTTCTTCTTCTTGCAACAGCATTTCTTGATGATGCAGAAGCAGCATGTTAGAATGAGTAAAGCAGCGACCACGGCAATGGCAATGATGGCCCAGGACGGCACTGAGGAGAATAAACAGACCGATGGACAGATGGCACATCCACACCCAGAGAGAGAAGAGAGAAGCAAATACATTGACATTTGAACAAGTAATCATTTGGCCTATACTCCATGTCATGTCCTGGGCCAAATATATTTAGTACAAGGTGCTAAATTAGCAATTAAATTGGGTGAAAATTAGATCTCTCTATCCATTAGGAAGGGCAGCTAGTGATCAATACTGAATAAAGACATTATGAGGCTGCCACCGCCTGCAGCTAAAGAGAAAATGTAATTTCCAAAATCAATGCTTAGAGTCACATCAATAGGGGTTCGGCTTAGGTCTGGTCTGGCACTCACGTGGGATCTTGTCGATTTCATTCAGGAACTTGTTTTTGATCTCGTCGAAGGCGTCGTTCTTGTCGACCGGTTCGGTGGAGTTGTCGGTGGAGACCAAAGCGACGGGGGCAGGGGTCACAGTCAAGGCACTGGCCCCCGTTGGGTTGGCGACTACCATGGGCGTTGTCTGATGCTTGAACAAGTTCCACTTCGTCATTTAGGCTGCACACACAGTCCCTGAGGAAACAGCAGAAGAGGAAGAGTCACTCAGAGTCCAGAGGCCAGAGTATCCAAGCAAAAGAATATATATCTCACACAGGAATCTAGTCTGCTCGGCAAAAAAAAAAGAAAAAAAAAGACAGCTGTCAAGGTTAATCTAACTCAAACGCCCTAATGGGGTATTATGGTTCAGTGAGTTACACGTCAATACAGCTGTTTTAAGACTGTTTTTCTAAATTAAACACCAAGCAGAACCACTTCACACTCTGCCTTCAGAAAAGTCCCTAAATAAAAAAGAAAGGACCAAAAGGGGGCTGAACACTGACTCCCGAAACCTTCCTCGTACAGTAAGTGCAGTGTGTATGCAAGGGAAATGAATGCTAGTCACTGTGGACTAAGGTGACAGACAAAGTAATGAAGTGTGACTTGGGAGCATTGGAATAACACACAGATGTTTATCAATTGAATTCCTTCCATCTGCTGACGGTAGCGAGAGTTTATCTTCCTAAAGGTCCACGGCTGAGCCACTAATCCTTTATTCTACATGCATCTGGCACCAAGACAAACACAGACCAAAGGACAAATACCCCCAAAACTGGTTTGTCTAGACTGGATGTGCCTCCTGTTCCATGGATACACATGCTAATCAAATAGTGGATTTTATTTCTCTTTAGTTCATATTTATAGTAAGTCGAGCTCTTTATGTTCAGGGCGTCGAATTGTGAGATTATTTTGATCAAAATCATATTATGAGCACAAATTACGTTTGTGATGACAAACTGAGCTGTCATCACAAAAGATGCACCAATTAAAATATGCAAAGATATTTAAGATATAAACAATCTTGAGTCTCTAACTCTGATTCATACTGCGGTCTGTTCCAGCACTGAGGTGCAAAAAGCCGCCGTAACGCCCCAAAAATGTGAGTTGGAATATTTTCCTGCACACACACCCCACGGTTATCACTCAGTCTTTGATTGTTGAGTAATTACAGTCAGACAAAAACCGTGTATTGTTGAATGCATCCAGATCAGATGGTTTCTTTGCCAGAGGCCTCCTGTTCCACTAGCTTACATGTGCTGTATATCCTCCTTAAAAACAGGGCAAAAACAAAGAAAGCCTAAAAAACAACAATCTTTCCCAGCAAAAACTATTGCACAACATGCACGAAGCAATTACAAAGACAAATCGCGCCTTCATACCACAGCAATTAAAGACGTTTCACGTTCCACGCCCAACTCATGATGCCCCCACTACAGCGTCCTCTTCTGCAGCAGTCCGACACACAACAATAGTCCTTAAAGGTCAAAATCTCAGTGACATTTCATGTAATAAATCGTAAAGTTTGTAAATGATATCCATGGTACGATAAAGTATTACACATAAATATCCAACCCATGATACAACAACACAGAGAGTGTCAACCACGGCCAGAACGGTTTTGGGAACAAAGCTTTTTTTTTGTATTAAATTTACAAAACCCTTTGGCCTTGCAGCATTCAATCCATTTCCACCCAGGAACAACAATGTATTCCCTGTAATGATGGAGTGCTGCAGTCCGCCCCTCAGTCAGCCCATTTGAAGTGTTGCTAACATACTGCGGCGCCGTGAAGGGCCGCCGACGATGATGTGAGCTCACTTGCCGACACTATTTACGAGGAACAGCTCTCAATTCATCGCACCTTCCTTTTTTGGTCTGGAAGTGGTCGCCGGCCTGCACTCAGGCCAACGGCGCCTGACGGGGGGTGGGGGGGGGGGCGGAAACGAGGCGAAGTGAACGACCTACAAGCGGCTCTCTGGTGGCGTTTCCACGGGGGCCGAACAAAATGTTCATCCGGAGCCATTAGCGCTTCCGGTGATCAAAGTGTGACGGGAGCGGCCTGGTGATGGAGGCGAGGCCCGCGCCTGCCAAGCGGATAAAAGATGACGAGCTTAACGAGAGCGGCTGCTGATTTTTTTATTAAAGTCATGTTGAGACGGGCAAAAAACGAGAAGAATTTCCTATTTCTCAAGAGCCAATTTTCCAAGTCGGTGCCAGAGATTCTGCCTCCATTTATTGCCACGTATGAATTATTTAAATTGGGTCTGACAGCGGCACGGATGAGCTTCTATTATTCAGGGACCAGTAGCAGCTTTTACATCTTTAAATATGTGTCGCCAAAATAGCTCGTGCTACTATTGTGTGGGCAGATGTTACCAACATGCAGCATCTTGAAATGATATCGCGAGATGGGAACCGAAGCTATCACATGCAAATTGTTTAGACCAAAAAAAAAAAAAAAAATCACAACAAAAAAAAGCGAGCGGGACTCTCCTCTCCACTAAACATCACCGTGCACCTCGTGACGTGTGTCAAAAGCGTCCAGTTACGTGTCGCGTGAATGCCGAGCCAGGCCTATTCAATTAACCTTGACGGGTATCAGCAAAAAGCCTTTTGTCTCCCGAGGACGGACAGAGAGGAGGCGAACATTGACTGTTGTTTCATGACAGCAATTAGTCCCGCTTCACAGCCGGCGGTTAGTGGACGCGGCGCAAAAATCCACCTCATGGAAGGGAAATATTTTAGCTGCATTAGTATTTTGTTTGGCAGGAGGGTTGTGGGGGGGCCTGCTGGTCGAGGCTTCCGGATTTGAAATGCTGTGAAGTTCATCAAATATAGCCTTCTGAATAGCAAGTAGGTCAAAAGCTCCATCCTGAAATATCCATCCAAACAGATGATTAAAAAAAAAATGTCCCAAATCAAACTGTTTTGATCATTCACGTTCCACAGAACCGAGACTAAAGCTGCTGTCTTTTTCTTTCCCAACGCCCCCGTTGTGTAGCAATGACACATTTGCGTCCATGTGTGCGCGCCATTTGGCGTGTTGAGGTGTGGCCGCTCTGCTATTTTCTTTTATTGTACCTCTGACCAACGAAAAGCTGGCCTGAAGTCAATTGCTCAGTATCGTGATGCTGATCCCTCAATGATATCAAATAACTGTATATCTATCCTATGAGGGGCTTGAATGTCTGCACCACCTATATATATATATATATATATATATATATATATATATATATACCGTATATATATATAAAATAGATACGACAGTCTCCACGCCTGCACGAATCTTGTGTTATCTTTTAACACAGGAGGCTCAGCGGTTCAATCCCCCGAGCCGACGGTTTCAAAATCGGGCGAGAAATACCGGAGCCCCGCTCGCTCCTTCTCGTTAGCACCACTAAGATGCTCCTGAGCAAGGCTCCCGACCTCCATCTGCTCCGCTGGAGCTGCGCGGTGACCGGCTCGGGCCGTGCTGGTGCTGGGCAGCTTCCTGGTGCAAATGTGTGAGAGTGGAACGGGAGAACTCATGCTGAAGAAATGTTCCCTGCAGTGAATACAAGTTAAAAATAGACTCCTCCTCAGATATTAGTTTCACATGATGCTCGTTAAGGAAATCTGTTGGAGTTTTGAGCTCCATTGCCCAACGTGCTCCTCATTCTGTAAGCGTTTGGAGTCGTGGGAATTACAGGTCAACTTAGCTGACACACATCAAGGTTACTTGTTAAAGATCACTGATGAAGGCTTTTAGGAGGAATTGGAATTGTGCTTCATTCATTTCTAAACAGCTTTTGCGTTTTCTGGTAGAAATAATCATGACCTAAGTTTATATTCTTCTGGAATCCATTTTAAAAACAGAAGCAGAAATAGTTTGATTAGCGATTCTGATTCTTTTACCTCTCGTATATCGTAACATGTTCTTTGACATGATCTATCTGGCCTCATATTTAAAAGCATGGATTTTTGTGGGGAGAAGACACTCGAGGAACTCGAGCCGGGTGCGTTGTCTTTTGTGGTCGACGTATCAATCCTCAACACCTATATACGGATATTTAACATGAATGTTTTATGGAAAATAAATAAGATGGACAAATAAGATTAACAGGAGATATATTAATCATATATGCACACTAATGGATTACCACATCACATGTTGGCTTCATCATCATTAGAGGAAAATATGAGTCACTTAAAAACCCTCAAATATGCCTGCAGGCGGAGTGCTTAGACTTAATTACCACCCACCTGTCAAACTCTAATTGTAATGACTACATCTCTTCCCACAGACAGACACAAGTCAAAGAAACGCTGCCTTCCTATCTAATGCCATCATGCGTGATGACCCACTGACCACGGAGTGTGACATCCTCCGCAGTGACAGGAAACCCACCGCCTCAAGATAAGACAACTCCACGTTTCGGGGGGGGGTTTATTGAGGGTTTATTAGCAGGTCGGATTCAAGCGGAAAAGCAACCCAAGAAGAGCCGAAGCCATGCAGCCGTTTCATTACACGACAACAGGGAACCTGAACGGCAATTAATTAGCAGCCCCCCCCCTGGCCCTTACAACTTGCCTCCGTACTATAGTGCACACAGCTGCCTGCCAGTGGCCCATCCCTACGCGTACGTGTTTCTCTGTGGGCTTCATCACGGAGGCGGCAAGTGCGACATCGAATCGCTGCAAACGTCTCTCTCAAAATGGCTTCTGTAAAAGCAGAGGAAACCGGTCGCCGGGGTCATGTGCCCGCGGCTTCGGGGGGCAACAGTCAGGAGCGGTGGTGCGACAAATTAGGTATTGAATATTTGGTTGTCGCATTCAAAAGGGAAAGAACAGCGGCTCCTCGGTGGCCCTCCAGAAGAGCAGGGTCCTCAAAAGACAGAAAGTAATCTAAATAATGTGACCCCGATGAAATCATTCATCCCCCACTGAGGGCCCTGCCATCTGTGACATTACGGGTTATGCGTGGGTGGGCGGAGTGTTTGGCCTCCAGCTGTAGTAGCTGTGCACCACTAATGTGGTTTGCTGCAGTAAACTGGCTGGGATTATTCTTCAAATATACAAGGAGTGAGTGAGTTTTTTAAATACTAGAAAGAATCTTAATGTGGTATTTTGAGTTTTTGACAAATGCAACTTTCATGCAAAGTGGAGTGTGTTGCATAGTGGCAGATATTTTTTTTCCAGAGAAGCTGCATGCATGCATGCACAAGTGTGTGTGTGTGTGTGTGTGTGTGTGTGCACGCTCTAGCTTTGTATTCGCTGTGCCGAGGGACTCTTTCATCTGAATCCCATCGAGCTATTTTTAGCGGCGCGAGATATGGTGGATATCATACAAAAGGTAATTATGAGTCACGCGCATCTTGAATTCACGCTAAACACGCTTAAAGAAATGGAAGGAGAATATTGGCCGGACTGCCGCTGAGTCACAGCCGACCCGTCTGGTCCGCCTCGACTCGATTTCAGCCGAAAAAACGTGTGCGGGAACATCTAGAGAACAGGGGGCTCAGTATTTTATTAGAGCCATCAGACGGAGCATTACTGCGGCCCGGAAAGCCGAGCTGAGATGGTGGAGTTGTTTCAATTAGAGGTAATGTGCAGCTTTGTTCCTGAACTCCTGCTACTCTATGTAATTCACCCCTGCTGAAATGGACTTGGGGCTCCCACAGTCATAATGGTCTCATTTTGGCAGAGTTTTAATAGGATTACAGGGGGGGGGGGGGTACTGATGGCTGCATTGCTTGTTATTTACCATTGAGGGATGAGAAACTGTGTGGAGCTCGACCTTAGCCGAACCTTAAGAGTAGTCAGTTTGTTATAATAGAATTGCAGCTATTTTCATTTCGGTCAATTTCTTGAACAGCTTTTGTTAAAGAATATTTTACCGAAGCATGAATCTGAATATTGAGTCTAGATGAGCTGGAGGCTCTACAGCATCAGCACATTGACATTGAGGTCTTTACAGCTGCTGATAGTTGCATCTTTCCATATTCCTGTATCGAGCCGCGTCGCATAAATACATCTCCGCTACGTCGCTGGTGCACAGAGTGTCGGTGTACAGTCCCCAACAGTCAAAGAGAAAATCTGCAAGTGCGTAGCAGAGACAGCTTCCTGCAAAGTAGCCTGCAAAGCCCTCCATGCTTTGTCGGTTCATGGTAGAGAGCCAAGAGGATGACGGAAGCTCTAAAAAAAACCAGCATCGCGGCACGCCATTCACAACTTGCGCCAGAGCAAGATGCCCAAACTCCTGACCGAGAGCCCTCGAGACTGCTGCCACAAAACATCGGTGGGGAGGTGCCAAGCATCTGTCCGGATGCTGTAGTGTGACAATAATTAAGCCATTCAATTCAGTTAACAAGTTGCTAGCTTCAATTATAATCAAAACCAGCCTCACTTTTGAGGGAAATATAATCAAATACTGTAAGAAAGTAGCCTAAAATTATTTCTCTGGTGCCAACCCTGCTTAGGGATTTTAAGAAGGCAAGCATGCGCCAAACATGCGTGGCGGGAGAAGGCCGTGTCCATCCGTCAGAAGCGTCGACGTGGCGATTGTACCTTTACGGCGACACAAAATGCAAATGCGTCAGGAAATCCTGCCCGGCGCCACAGCGGATCTGAGGGCAGCGGGCGAGATAAGGATGTCAAAAATCGGGCCCGTGCATCGCCCCGCTGAAGCGAATTAAGAGAAAAGCCTCTCCGTCGCATATCTCATCGAGTGCCCGACCCAAAGGGTCGGTCCTGAGAGGCTCATTTACACACCTGCTTGTGTAGATAAAACAATGCTTATTCTCACCTGCAGCTGCACGTGACTCAGCTATTATCAGGTGAGAGGGAGGTGGGAGACGCCGGGGTTGGAATGCTGAGCGAGGAGCTGCGGGGATACATTTCAGGCAGTTGCCACACATTCTCCCTCAGTCCCTTCAGCACAACCCCCTTTTGCTTTTCCCCTGACAGGTTGATTAATCACTCTGTCACACAGATAGTGACCCAATCTGCATGTAGGGCTGTGTGGAGAAACTGTGAAAGAGGAGAGGACCTCTGCAGAAGGGCAGATAGGACGCATCTAGACTGACCTTATTGTTTCAAAAGGAAAACATGAAGTTCAAGGAGCAGGATGACATTGGGTTTCGGATTCTACTGGAGAAAGCATATATTACTTTCTATATTAAATATGTAGCTACAACCAGCTAGCTTAGCTTAGCATAAATACTGAAAAAGGAGGGGAATAAAAAAACGTGCCTCTCAACAACTCTCATCTTACTAGTTTGTAGAAAGAATAAGGATACAAGGGGGTTATGCACCGGGCTATTTCTATAGGCTTAGAGCAGTTGCCAGGCAACCAGCAGATACTCCAGGAAGTTGCTGGTCCCTGCCAGGAGATAGTTTGGCATATAACCTGTGTAAAAATGCAGGTTTGTCATTTGTGCTGGTTAAAGAAACAAGATTGAACTCTGATGAATTTCCTACTATTGGAAAGAGCCAAGCAAATCAATTACCTAAATTGATTGTCGGTGTGCTAAGCTCGGCTTGTTGCACAGACATGAGGGCGGCATCCATCCAAAAGGCCACACTATGACAATGAGCTGGATACACACGCTAATTTAAGACTCAGCCTCGATTTTAAGGTTTTGCATCAACATCGCAGGATTTACACACAACATCCCCAGTATGATGAAACACATTGAAAATGCTCTCACTCATTTTTTTCGAGAGCGGGTGTGTGTCACTCTGCTCCGCATTCGCTTTCTGACCATCACAAATCCCCCGCCCCCCCGCCCCTTTCCCCCCCTCTGAGGAACCTAGATGTTGGGTAAACAAATGAGGCCGGACTTCTCACAACAAAGAATCGGCATGTTTTCCTCACACAGAAGATAAAATGACCCCGTCAGCAAAGCTGTGACTTCTGGCCGTTTAACACTGAAGCTCTCTGCCATGGTGTGCCAGCAACACACCATGGAGTGGTCTCGGGCCGCTGCCGGGGGGAAGCCACTGACCCGTTCCGCGAGTCCAATACGGGTGACTTTGTTATTTTGAACATGCGTCTGCTTATGCAATACTTATGGAATATTAGCTGATGACGTAATATTTCAACGCAATGGAGCCGCAGGAAGTCAAATACGACAAGGCGGTGCGGATGCATGAGGGCGTTCAGGCAAGACGCTCCAGGAGGCCGCACGGTTAGAATAAGCCGCTTTCTTTTTCTCTTCTTCTTTGAGCTGTTCTCAGCAATCGGGCACCAGCTGCCTTCTTGAAGGGAGGGCCAAAGGGAGGAGGAAAAAAAAAAGAAAAATACTTCAAAGCGTCCTCTCATTTTTCTTGTTGTGTAGACGAGACTCTGAGACTGTTTCTCAGTGTGAGAGCCAATGGGAGCGCCAGCCTGAGGTACGGACTTAATGAGCCTGCCTCAATGTTTTAGTGCCTGACAGGAAAAAAAAGATTCAGATCATGCTCGGCGTGAAATAGTCTCCTGCACTCCGGATATTGGATGAGTAAACATGTGTGCAGGTGTAGTACCTACCCAGCAGCATGTTCCTATGATACGATCCTACACATCCACAAGGTGTTTGTTTACTGCTCCCCTGAAACGGGAGTGATCCCGGGTTCCAACCTGCTTTATATCACAAGGTGTTACTTCAGGGTGCAAAGCAGGCAAACACATAATTCCCTTTGTGCATAGTGTGAATGTTGTGTTGTATTTTGATTTGTTTAAAAACTGCAGCGGTTCACACGGGGGGCTAAACGACCTCTGGCTCGCAACAACACTTCCGAAATAACTGTGATATCTGTTCAAGGGTAAGTTTTTTAAAAATGGATTTCATTTCCGATTGAATGAAAACCCAGTTTTTGCTAATGAAGAGCCTCCCCACCCCGCAGGAGTCAGCATTAGGAAAGAAGAGGGATAGTAGCCCTGAGAAGAGAGGTTTTGTCCTTGGTACTGTCACCTCGGTGCTGCCCGTGCTAAATGTCCCATGAGAGACAGCAGAAAAAAAGAGCATCCTGCAGCACTTTGCTCCATCCCTCCCACCCTCTCCTCTCCACACTCCTCCTCGGGCACAACTGTCAGCCTCTTTTACGCGACCGACCCCCCCCCCCCGGCTCTCAAAGAGCGGGGCGGCTCGGGTCCGTTTTGTCGCCCGCGGATACAATGCGGTCAACTCGATGGTGTTTTCTGGCTCCGGTTGTTTGTTCCCGCGCGTCCGGGGAGATTAAAGGAGCGATGCCGCACGCAGAGCATCTGTCGGGGCAGGGCTGCCTCCTGGACCCTCTCCAGGAAAAAGAGGTACTACGTCCGCTGGGCAAGCTAAATGAGGCATGATCAATGAGAACAATCGCGATCCAGCACTACACTACTTCCCCCCCCCCTCCTGCCTTTTGTGGAACGATAATGGGTTGCACACAAAATGGTAGCAGTCAAGGCTGTCACCTGGAGCAGATGGGGGGGGCTCAGATGATTCCCGCCACAAGACTTGTGATTAGCTTTCAATAAAGTTTGGACCACATGCAGCAGGAAGTAACAAAGCACACAGCACCCGCAACTGTGGCCAAAAGCAACAAGAAGGCAAATCAGACACAGCCTGTGAGAATGACAGCATTACACCCGAGCGTTTAACGCCTTTAAATCCAGATGCAGAGAAGGAGGAGGCGTCCGAGCACCGCCCGAGAAGAGGGTGGAAATACGCCCTTACCGGCCAGACCGTAATCCAGAAATCCTGTCCTCCACAAGAGGCTAACCCATTCACCAAAGAGGCACTTAGGGTTAATGTAACAATTCCTCAATAACGTCCCTCAGCCGCTCCCCCATCAGCACCAGGAAACTGCAGTCCTCTTCGCACTGTTTCCACTGCAGCACTACTTGTTCTCCCACACACACACACACACACACACACACACACACACACACACACACACACACACACACACACACACACACACACACACACACACACACACACACACACACACACACACACACACACACTCATTCATTCTCTTGGTGACTACCCCCACCTCTGCTTCTGTCGACCCCCACCCCCTCCCCCTCCTCCTCCTCCTCCTCCTCCTCCTCCTCCTCCTCTCCCTCGCTCCACTCTTTCTATCTCTGTCACTGGAAGGATCCCCCCTCCCCCTCCTGCTTTCTCTCCATCTTCCATCTCTTCCCTGCACTCCAGCTTCCACTACTCAGCCGGGCTGATTTGCGATGCCGCTCACAAGGTGCCGTATGCAGCAATCTGTGCCCCCCCAACACCCCGCCCCCCCGGTCTGATGCACTGTCCGACCGGCACCCCCCGCGCCCCCGTTCACCCAGCACAGGCAGCTCTGCGCCGGGGTCGGGTGTGTTGCTGAGAAGAGAATGGATGTGAAAAGAGTTAAGGGGGAAAGAGAATGAGACGCTGCAGACGAGATCTAGTCTCAATAGCCTGTCCTTTCTATTTCTATCTGAATTATGCATTTGCACTTGCTCTACCACTCCCCTACGAAGCATCTTTGGCATGATTTCAAAAAGAAAAAAAAAAAAAACCTTTAGCTGACCTCACACTGCTTTGTGTAAGAATAGGAAGCTCAGTGAAGACAGTTGTGAGTCTGTGACAACAGTAGTAAAAAGGCATAAAAAATTGAATTAATCATCGTATAAATAGTGCAAAATAGTCTGAAGTGCCACCGGGACCCCTTAGCTCACACTGCTGCCGTCCCTTTACTATGAGCATGTGACTAAATCTGCCCGTTTGGAGACAAGACGTGACGCACTCTTTCTCTTAGCACCAACGCTCAACCAGACCGTTCGGAGCCCTTCGGGTATCACAGCGCGTCACCGAGAATTATCATCGTCCCCTAAGTGAATCACCCTCCTTACTGGCAATAAGCACTTGAACCAAAAAAATCAATAAAGTCTCAGTCGGACAAAATGGAAGGTGGAGTGAGATGGCTTTTTGTAATCTCCAAACATACAACGGGAGTGAAAGAGGAGAACGAGAGCAGTGTAATTTGGTTCCTGTCTGTGGCCATGCTCTGGTTTTTGAATAAGAAGTGATCTGGTAATTATGAGGGAGGTGAAGCTGTCCCGGTTACACACACATCAAGGGGAACGACACGGCTCCAAATCTTCACCTTCGGATTCTGGTGGCTGGCGAATTGTCTAGATTTGAGTTGTTGTAAACGAATCACAGGAAAACATCAATAGCGAAAATGTGTCGGTCCGTCTCTCAATACTTTCCGCCCCCCCCCAACCCCCCCCTGTCTCTGGCACAGAGCTCATTCCTTTTGTTTATTCGATCTACATCTATCTGTCTTTGATGTGTTTTAAATCATTGCTGGACAACAATGGCGCCCTTCAAAGCTAGATCCGGCTTTGGCTGCGCACACACACACACACACACACACACACACACACACACACACACACACACACACACACACACACACACACACACACACACACAGTTTGCTCTTTTGATGGAGCGGTGGCTGCTTCAGCTCTTCCGGGTTGCTCTCCACCTCCATATTGTGTTTGTGACGGGTGAAAGTAAAATGGCAGCCGTGCAATGCAATGTGGACCAAACAAAGCCTCCAGTCTATCGTCCCTCCTCCTCCTCGACGACATGGTGAAACGTTTCGGCCTGGCTGCAGGATCCACAGATTCAAGCCCAAGACGGAGCACGGCGAGCCTGCGTTGCCTTGTCGCACAACGTGAGCGATACCTTGCAGCCCAGTGGCTCCTGAACCCAGCCAACCCAGGGTCTGATTCACTGTCTGAGTGGGAGCTGGGGACATATTGATCCGGCTAGGATTCAACGCACGCTGGGTAAGACCCGTGGTGAGCAACACTGGCAGCCGCCCCATGAGACACGGAGAACAGACGCATGGTGATTTCTAGTGATAGATGACAAGATACGGAATGCTGGCGTCATCGTTTTATACTGCTGACCACTGCTGTTACAGCACACGCTAAATACACTCATTATCCAGCAATTTCATTGACTGAGTAGTAAGAGAGAAAAAAAAAACTCCATCAGACGTTACTTTGAACTAAACAGGCCGAGTCTCCGGAGAGATTCACTGCGACTCAGAATACATATTTAATAAGGCGTGCCTGCTGTGGAAGCTGCGCGGAGGTAGCAGCCATGCACTTCAGTCAATGGCTGTTTTTTCCACAAAATCACATGTAATGCCATATGTCTGAGCATTGAGCAACGACTTGAGACACGGTGGCTGTGCTTCAGAGACACTGGATACGTTCTACAGAGCCTCCACGGGAGGAGAGGAAAGGTGACGAAGACTGTGATGCTTCTTTTCTATTTTGGGAATGTGAGAACAAAAAAAAACGACAACTAAATCGACAGGATGTGTCTCGATATTCCATATACAGCACACATACTCAAAGGAATCACATCCAGCGCTATTTTTATCAAGTGAGGTCCTGAAGCGGTGGAGCATTGCTCGCCGGTACCCCGATCTCCAAATCTATTGTAGCGAACGGTGCCTTCATGTATGTGCGGTAAATGCACTCTGCTGCGGCTGCCAGGCAGTGAGGGATTAAGATCCGTGTGTTGGGATGTGCCGCCGCAGATGAGAGGAGGTGCAAAAATGAGATTCTCTGCATTTCGGTTTGGTTGGCCCATTTAAAATGTGGCAGAGCGAGATGGAAACCCTTCCCATGGAGCTCTGTTTCCATAATGTGCGTCTGTACCGCGGTTCGGGAAACTGCCGTGTGTTACTGAAGATTGAAGGTGAACTGCAGGTGACAACTGTAGTAACTCAGAATAACACCAGGTGCCGCAGGATTTATTGAAGCAACAACGAAGGCCATTTAATAAATAATTATTTGTGTTTAAGCTTAAACTATAAAGGTAATTTTCAAAACTTAAATGTGAGCCTTCGCTGATCTCAGCTCCAAAAACACTTGTTTCTCCTGTCTTACATTTGGGCAAACAGCAAATTCTTTGGGTTTTGGAATGTTGTTCTGACAAAGAACAAAATAAATGGACTTTATTGTTGCTCGTACAATAAATTGCCAAATGACTCTGTAAATGGAGCCTTTCGGCAAATTGATTTGTTTTTACACCCCGCGAAAACACAACCTCTAATGGCGCTGCATGTTCAAAACCACTAAGTGTGGACCGCCATTCCCCGCGGCCCAAATGGATGATCAGAGCTGATCAATGATAACAACAAGGAGACCGTTAATAAGGAGCGAGGGCCGAATGATGGCAGGTGGCCGTAGTAACAGAGCAGGTGTAAAATCAAACCGTCCATCAAGGCGTGGCTGTTGTCCGCCGGGTTTCATTAGCCTCCCATGGCCTCTGAGGCACTGGAGCTCACATCACTGGTGGAAATGGCTCTTATTCATCAGCTGAGCCCTGGAGTGTTGCGTGGTACGCTGTAAGAGCCCACCAATAAGCAACGGGAAACCATGTCTGCTGCACCTTCCTCATCCGTGGCCCTCCCGCAGTGAGCCTCCTCCTCCCTCATGCAGGGAACAGACATGTGCATTCAGATAGCTCTTTTGATTTCATTTTTTTGAATTCAATGTAATACTCCTCTGGAGTGTTTAATGTGGCGCGAGAATAAGTCAACGAATTTGTATGTACGAAGCTACGAGGCACTCAGCAGAATTTTCCTTTCAGTTCAATTAGTACTTATCCCCACAGCTCATCAGTGTTTTATTACTTGACAGTTAAAAAAAAAAAAGGAAGGAAGAAGCATCCAGCCATAGGCGGTGTGCCATCTGGGCCGTGCCTGCGGTGGACAGCGAGGACACAGGAGCGAGCTGGATCTCTCAAAGGAGGAAGGGACGGGAGATATTCCTGAGAGGGCAGCCGCAGAGGACGGAGGCTTCTAACAATGTGTCCCCCCTCTAAAAGAAGGACGGTCACAGCAATGACACCGGGCCGCGCTGATGGAGCGGAGGACCTCCTCCCCCTTCCCTTCTCTCCCACCATTTCACAACCTCAGAGGTCACAGCGCTTGGCTCAGAGCCTGGGCTTGCGCCGTGCGTAGTGTCATCGCTGGTGGGATACTTACAGCCAAATGTAGATTCCTTTGAAAAGTAGCCGGGGGTTATCACAGTGAGAATGTTGTCAATCAGAAGCTCTGAAAGAGAAAGAGAATGTGGACTCAGAGAGGCACAGGTCCGTCACAGAAAGATCTCGCATTGATATCTCTGAGAAACTTTGGCGGAAAGGTCAAACCTCTGTGATTATGCCGGGCGGTTAAAGTGGTGTGAATATCTTTTGGAAGATAAGCCGCGGCATTACATCATGCTGACCCCCGGTGTGATTAGCAGTCTTAGAATGAAGCCCGTGGAAAAATGAACTTATATATGCACACTACAGAATCCTATTAGAGCCAAGAGAAGAATATTGATATGTGTCTCGCTCTCACATAAATACGATGATGCATACCCAAGGACAAATGAATTATGACTGAAAGCTACACGTTGCACATTACGCCTACGTTATTGAATCAAATTATGGTCACAACCGTAGGACCAGTCTATTTGTTCCGTAAAACCAGAGCTGCTTTTCTAAAAACGCCACACACCAAGTTTTTGTGATTCTACAAACTTGGGGTGAAACCGAGGCCCTGTTGGTGAACACGCATTTGCTTATTTCCTTGCGTGGCAAGATATTGGCTCCAATATTCAATTGACAAAGCACGGTGAGCATGATTGATTACCTATCAACTACTTAGTGAACCGAGCCAGACAATTGTTCTATTACACATTGAAAAATAATTTAGTTAGTTTGGCATGAAGGCTGGAAATAGGCGACGTGCACCCGGTGTATCGCCGTTGTTTGTGCAAAAGTGCAAAGACCTAAGTGGACTTTCCCGGAGTCCGGTTGTCGGGGGAGTAGCCAGGGAGCAGGGAGACAAAGGGTGCTGGTTTGTGAGCTTTTAAGCTGGCGGTGTAGGCTCATCCACCCGCCTCCAAGCAAATTGGAGTTTTTTTTTTTTTCTTCCTCCCAATGCCTCACTATTCCCCGAAGGTACAACAACCCGCTCGGAGACGCCGGCTTGGCAGCGAGCCGTGACCGGGGACTTTCAAGCCTGCACGACCAAATTAAAAGAACTTTCAGCCGAATTCTGTCTCTTATACAAACCTCCGAGGTTGTTTTTTTTTCCTTATATTTGTCGCCAAATTCCCTTCCCGTTTTCTCAGCAAGACAATCAATTTAATGATTCACTGGACTTATTTGCTTCATTTTCATTGCATCACGAAAAAGGCATCCACAGAGAGAGAGAGAGAGAGAGAGAGAGAGAGAGAGAGAGAGAGAGGACACACCTGCAGTCCTCATAGCAACGCTGAGAAACTGTCAACGTGAGTTATTTGCAGTCAGCTGAGGCACTAAAGTGACAGGGAGGAGTAAAGCAATGCTTCACACTGCAGCACTCCAGGAACACAAGTGGCCTTTTATTTCAAACAGAAAGGTCACCTGACAAGTACTTGATTCAAAAAGAAAAAAAGAAAAACTCAATCAAATTGGATTAGAAACACAACGGTTCTTGGCTGCTATAGTCTTAGATAACGTTAAAGTAGAAATAGTTGTTATCCTGTGAAGATACATTTATGGGTCCAATCTTACACAATGAAGGGGGGGGGGGTGTAAAAGACCATAATTTGGCTGGCTGACATGGGCGACCGGCCCTGCTGAGCCCGTTCTAAGATACCATTACGCAAAAGGGAATTTTGCACTTTGAGGAGAAATTCACAAGGACTCGAACAGATCTAACACTCACTCTCAGGCAGGTCGGGTTATAGTGAAAATATACCTTGCTGCTACGTCATTAACGATATTTCTTCACATGTTTCTGCAAATTCTAAAACAATACAATTGTACAATGTTCTCATTGTCCATTACATATACATTTGATAATGCTTTAATCTCCTTGTGTGTTAGTGTCTCCTGTAACCATTAACCGTCCTCTCATCAGCACCAATCACCAACTCCATTTCATTTAGGAAAATGATTCTAAAAAAGCAGCGTTCTAGTTGGCCGCGCTCTCCACTGACTGAAATAAAGCTTCCTTCTGACGTCCCCAGTTGCTAAAGTCACACTGCTGTCCGAGAGAAAGTGCATTCCTCGATTTACGTTCCCTTTTTCGTCCTCCAGTTGGTCCCCGGCTTGATGAAGAGGGCAATGTAGTCTAAACAACTGGAAAAGTCACTCGGCACCAAACTACAGAACCAATCCGTTCTTTAACGAGATCACTGAGCAGCTTCTCAGACGGCACTCCAGCTGCAGAGCCCCCACGGGTCCCATGTTCCCCCCCCCCCCCCTCTCTCTGTCTCCAAGACACGTGGCTCTCCATGACTGCTTCTCCCACACAGACGTGGGGGGGGGGGGGGGGGGGGGGGGGTGGAGAGAGGGATGGGGGGGGGCGCAAAGGGAGCCTACAGGAGACTTTGGGGAGGCGGGGGGGGGCTCTCAGCTGCCCTGTGCTCTCTGGAGCGTAGAGTATAAACGCTGGAAGAAGAAGTGCCGCGTGCGAGCGAGGAGCTCTCTACGCAGGAGGAGATCTGGCCCCAAAATGTAATCTCTCTCTTGTGAGGACGGAGGGTTTAGAAAAAAGGAAGGAAAGGAAAAGAAAAGAAAAGGGCTGAGCCTGTTGGAATCCCACCGGCAGTGCTGCAATGCAGGGGTTTAACACAGAGCTATGAGGCAGGCGGACGCTTTAAAGAAATGGTCGTGTGATCACACACACACACACACACACACACGCTTTCTGCACAACCCTAAAATGCCCACGGAGGGACCCGTGAAACACAAAAGCCAGTTTGACCTGAGACACCGGAACAAAGAGCTTCCGGCGGTCGGAAGGAGGGACTCCAAGTGTCATAAAGGGCGGTGACGCCTGCGTGTTTTTTTGTTTTTTGTTTTTTACGAAGCAGCGCTTCCTTAAGCCTGGTCAGCTGTCATATCTCAGTGCACAGGTAGGTCAGGGATTTGCTTCACGTATGTATTAAGTCTTAAGGTACAGCGTGTAACATTTCGGGGGAGCTGTGGGCAGAAATGGAACGTACGTTTCCTGTAGTGTGTACCGAGTAGCTGCAGCATTCATTTCTGCACAAACTTAATGACGAGCATCGATGCCTAAATGAGCTGCGATGCAAGAGAAAACCACGCAAAGACGTGTTTAGTAATCCTATACTAGCCATAACTGGTCTCTGGTGACCTCGAATGGTGCGCACAAGTATGCGACATGGCTCGAGGGAAGGCAGGAATAAAGAAACCTCACGTGAGGGGAAGATGCCAGAGGACGTAAATCCCATAGCTGGTGGCACGAAGCCGATTGAGAGAACAGGGCACATGACATGGTTCTGGAGGCTGCCGTGGGCCTCGCTGTCCATCGCCCATACAGTTTCCCACAGTGCGAGATGGGTGAAGAGCGAGATGGGTGTGGTGGCGGAACATGACAGACTGCCGACTGTGGGAATCCTTTAAAGGCGACAGAAACATGCAATGGACGACACTTTGGCATCTTCACGCTCCGATGCAGCCGGGGCAGAAACACGAGACAGAAACTGCGCTGCCCATCAAGTGTCCTCCGCGGAGGACGTCCTGGTCCACGTGTTTACATACTCAATCAAGTTTCTGGTGGTTACACACTAACTAAAACAAGTATTTTATTTCTGCCAATATATAACCCCCTAAATACTACACTGCTCCTTAAAGTGTTTAACTTGAATTCGACAACATTGGTGCATGGGGATTTAAAGCAACGCACACATTGTGTCACAGGAAGTCCAAGGACAGGAGAATTGGGAGGACTCAGGCGCAGACTCCCAAAGATTCAACGTGCTTTGTTTAAAGTAGAAGGCCGAAAACTACAAAATAAAACAGGAAATGACCCCACACTGTGACACAATAAATAATATCAATTTGAGACATTATTTAAAGGCTGTTGAAAAGAGTCACTTAGCCCGACCAGAGGGACGACCAGAATCACGCCGTTGCTATTTTGGCCCAGTGAGTTGTTAGTCATCTAAAATGGCTTCTTTCCTTCACGTAAATACCTCCAAGGCCAGTCCACAACCTTTATTGTTATTGTCATTAGATTTATGCATGATGAATCATATGCACACACCTCTGTGAGTTGTGGCTGCGTGTTCAATGACCCCCTGTAGCTGGGGTCTCTCACACCTTTTATTGGCCTTTTATTTTAAATCGCCATTGACTGCCTGCTGACTCCCTACCACTGCTGCACCCCCCCCCCCCCTCCCCTCCATAACTAACAGCTAACGGAGCTACTGGCAAACACGCTGCTGAGGTTCCTCTTGGCTGCTCTTGTTCTGTAAGACTTCGAGGCGACTGCTCGCTCACATCGACGCTTGCTTGTGAATTTATATTAAATGTTTTTTATATTTGGTGTCATGACAATGGGTTGTATTGATTGCTTCATTCATTCATTCAATCACACAATGGTTGCTGCAGACAGACCTTGGCACATTTCTGCGATTTATTGAGTGCATTGTTGTAGTAAAAGTGTGTTTAGCGCTCCGCTGAGCACCCACGGTACTCACATGATAAGGGAAGGCAGCAGCACTATGGGCCAACACCCTTTAGCAGGGAGAGTACCCTGCATTAAGCCCTGTAGAGATCAAGTTCAATTTAGATGCACAGGTTTAAAAAAAAAGTGGGTTAGGGTCACAGATCCATCAGCTAAATTTAAAATGTCTGCATCAAATACATTTCAAAGGTCTCCATCAGCTTCACGGCACAGCGAGAAGAAAGCTTTTAAGCTTTTGCCCCGTTTCCTTGGTTCCTCCTTTTAAGAAACAACGCTCTTACTCCACTTATTCAAACCGAGTGCTGCAAACAGAGCTGCTGTCCATAAATCCTACTTCCCTCTGATTACCTCCTTCGTGAAAAGACAAGACCTGTGTTTATGAGCTGAAATAAGGCGATTCATCATCCAGTTCCAGAGAAATGGTCAACAGATGGGTGGAACCTGCACACAATTCCAGATTAATTGCTCCCTTCCTTATATTCCCAGTAAATGAAATACAACACACACTAGACAGGGAGAGGATTGGATCATATTAACAGTATCAATTCACTTCCTGCTTTAGACAATCAACATTGCACACACGTAAACTTGTAAAAATTGTACAAGGCATTGATTGAGTTAACAGATTATTATCCTAATGGGAATAATTTGTTGACAATTATGGAAGAGGACAATCTGTGCAAAGACAAAAGGGGGCAAAGACTCCGAAGCCTCCGGAGCTCAATGTCTCTGAATCATGTGCTACCTGAGAGCTGTGTGGCTCTAGAAAAACAACAAACTCCCCAGGGGACCAACAAACTCTTATAAATGTCAAATAGGTTTTTGTGATGTGCTCTGCAGCACCTTCAAAATAATAAATCACAAAAACAATATATATATATATATATACTGATAGTACACAATCATACACACAATCAATTCTCCTACTGTAAAGCGAGTGCTACACCTCCAATCTATTATGTAACTTTTATGTTACATATGTTTTAATTGTATCTCATAATTTGGGTAAGAGCGCAGTGTTGTCGCGGAGGGGCGGGTGTTTTTTCTCGCTCCTGTCGCTGTGCGGTCAAAGGCATCGTGGGACAAACAGCAGACAAGCCGCAAGTAGCAAACAGAGTGGCTGCTCATGGGGATCATTCACCTTCACATCACGAAGTAAACTCTATTACAAGGCAGGCCCAAATCTTGGAAACCGCCGCGCCATTAGTCAAACACAGATTGGGTGTGACAGATAACCTCTCGTGATGATCTCCTTGCACCACATAAAAACTGACTCTCGTTGCTGCTTAATGATGGCGTATCCAAATCAGTCTCCCTGTGAACAAAATTTTCCTCCTGTTAACATCTCAAACCATCTAATAAAGTAAGTTAACGGGGAAAAATATCTGTCAAATATTAAAGGAAAGGGAAAATACTGTTGCGGAAAGATTTACCCGAAGAACATTGCAATATTTAACTGATATCATCTGTAAAGTAGGCAGAGTCATTTTCAATTAAGCGCTCATTAAAAACTAAATTAGAGCTGACCTTTGAAACGTACTTGCACAGGGATGGTGAGAGAAAAGTAGACTAAATACTTTAACTCATCCGTCTCTGATTGCAATTTAAAGAAGAACTGCCGACGTAGTCTGACATTACATAATATTAGCCTCACTATAAAAGTATGTCTTAATTCATCTAGTCAATATAAATACAATTTAAATTGTATGTGTACAATTTAAATGATATAATCATTATCTATGTGTGTTCCAAAATATCTGGTATTATCCTTTTTTAATGCTGAATTGCATTGATGTCTAGTGGTTAGCAATCAAATCAAGTGTAGTGTTCCTCAGTGCTTCTACCCGCAAGCCATCTGAAGTGATCAGCTGCACATGATCAAATATTCATGAATAGCTCCTTCTAATTGCATTTATTTCATGATTGAAGTAATATTTCTGAATACATCCGTGAGAGAGAAAACACAAAACACTGTCTGGTGCGGCGGGGGGACGCCCCTGCAGCCAGACAATAAAGGAGAGACGCCGCGGGGGGGGACGCTCCCGCGGGCCAGACAGTGGTGTATTATCACCTGCCCTCGCGAGGCCTCGTAATCACACGGCGGCGTCAACAATCAATGGCGGGAGGGAGAGAGAAGATGGGACCAATCGATGCCTGTTAGAAGCGCCGCGGTAATTGTGCACTCATTGGGTCTGGAAGCAGCTACCCGCCGCGACAACGAAGCCGCGTCACCGTGGGATCGCTCCCCCGGTGACACTCTTCAGAACAGCCGCAGATGTTGTGTCATCTAAGAGGTGGTTCATTTTATACTTGGAATCATTCTAAATCCAAACGTTGTGAGGCTTCAAGTGAGATTTGATTATTGTGATCAACAGAATCTCTGTTTTTATTTTTACTAAGGTTCCATCGTTTCATTAAAAATGACTCCGGCAAAATCAACCGACCCAAAGGGCTCAACGAACCGAAGTCCGTGGATGTCTTGGACTTTGTCCTCTGTATATTTTGGCAAAAAAGGTAGCCGCAGTTCCTGATACAGCGGAGCCTTCGGACGTTGCTGGCAGTCGGTGTCAGCTGGCTGACAAACACACACGGTGTTGGGGCCTGGCTGGTAAATGTTAAATGAATCATTCAAAAGGGTCACATGAAATGATCCCAGCTGGATGTTGCACTGACGGTACGTTTAAAGCACACGCCCATGAAATCAAACCCCGGTTTTGTTTCTTCTTTGGATTTTCAAATCATGCACTGTGCCGTGCCCGTGACGTCTTCCCGTGTCTTTCTATAATGGCGGCATTTTGGCGTTCTGACTGGTTTGGTACTTCTAAAAACAACTTTGTTTTGCTTTAATCCATTTTTAAACATCTTTAGTTTGAACTAGTTGTACACAAGGTTAGGTGTGGTGATCTCTAGTTTAGTGTTTCTGAATATTCTGCAGTCATTCAGTTCACTTTAGACAAGTTAAATGTTGTGATTATCCATCCTTTTTATTACTGCCAAACAATAGAATTGTTACAGGTAGCCGTGGGATTAAGGCATTGCACTCAACCCGGTTTCACCATAAAAAGAGACATAATGCCTACGTTTTACTGCATCCCAACAGATGCAAGTTGATACCCTCACAATTAAAAACCAGAAAGCCTTGAAGAAACACATAACAAGCCAAATCTTTCTGCTCAATGGACAATATGTGAAATCCAACACAGCCAAATGACAGTATTCTATCAATTATTCAGGAGGAGAAAGGCTCACAAAAAGTACTGCACCCCGCGGCTATGCAGCAGTAAATCACTGTATAGCACACCATCTGCCGCTTGTCAGAGCCAGCGATTGCTGGGAGCACAGCGGTGCTCAACAACATTGATCCTTAAGTCAGGCTCGACTTCCATTGTGAATCGTAGGTCAGAAAAGTGCAGGTGAAATAAAAAGTCGGGGGTAAAAATGTAGAAAAATCAAGAAAAACACCTCCATCACATTTGATAGTTCACTCATTCCATCTTCAGTGCCACGAGTGAAGGAGTAATTCCGTGCACACTGTGAGCAGTGGGATGTGTCCGAATCCATCTCGTGTGATTCACTTGGGCCAAAGGATGAAAAGAAGAGAAAAAAAAAAAGTGTCTCATTAAAAATTAAGCGTCCAGGTGATGAGGAATAAGGAAGGTCCAACACCCTCGCTGGTGTTTCAAAGCGTAACCTCCTCCGGAGACAAAATGTCCCACATTCAGACTTCAATCATGCGAGGCCCGCGGTCGCAGGGCTGAGGGCGAACTCGCCCAAATCTGACTAATCGCTGACAGAGCCACAGCCGCCCCGCGTAGACTCGCTGTGCACGGGGCTGCTTCAGGACAAGCAAACAGCAGAGTTCTCCTCAATATTCAGTAGCATCGGTTCAGTTAACTGGAAAAACCACTGCGTAACATGAGAAGCGACGTTGAGCACAAACTGACACTGGACTTTGTTTCTCCGGGGTTTCTGAATTTGTAACAGCACGTTTGGTAAAGTTAGCATTTGCCAGTCAAAGGATTACTAATGTCTAATACTTGGCTGTTTAAATTTCCTGATGTCTGTCTGCGAAGCACTTCACCTGCTCTAGAATGTTAAATGTACCAAACATGTTCAGCTCTCCAAACAGCGTCCATTGATTATAAGCTGCACTAAATTCACATTGCATTTTCGTTTAATGTGATCCTATATAGTTATTAAATAAATGCTGACACACCTGTGCAGGATGGTTTTACAACTGCCTGATTTGTTGGTGGTGCTGCCGGAGTCTATAGAGAACATCAGCGCCCATTTAAGAACAATTAAAGAAAAAGGCAACAAACATAAGGAGTTATATCGAACTTCATTTCGGATTTACCCTTCAATAGAAGCTGTAGAAACTAAAGGCTCAATTTTTCAACTTCTAAATGCTCCAATGTGGTTGAAAAGGGAAAAAAAAGGAAAAAGGAGTGGCAATTTAAGAATGTGCAGCACTTAACGGTTTGACTCCTACTGCTCATTTCTTCATTCTATAATATGAAAATGGCGATGGTGCATAAATGAGAAGATCGTTTGTAAAGAGATTCTTAAAATCTTAAAAGATGAGGAGGAAATGGATGTGTAAATGGTTCCCCATAAGTAACCATGGGCCATGGGCCAACGTGGCCAGCTGAGCCCAGCTGAGGGGCCGTTCCTCTTTAAATGAGAACAAGTGGGACTTCTTCACTTCTTTGATTTTCAACCTCAAATTTCCTTGTAAAAATAATAGTTGTGTCAGGAAAGTGCAAAACAGAAAATAGGTTATGATGCAGTCACATTCCACTGTTTCTTTTCATTCATTTTAAGGACTGAGAAGAAGATTGAAAACGGATGATGAGAATGACGTGTGGGCATCTGAATTGAAGTTGATTAATAAAATTTAAGTGAAACCCTTCAGTAAGGAACTCTGGTAAATGAAAAACATTCATTAAGACGTTTAATTACGTGCCATCAGTCTTATTTCCATCAAGAGACACACCAATTCAATATGTAGAGAAAGAAAACTACCAGCGAGGGATTTCATTTCCTAAATATTCTGCACTTCTCTCCACTCTATTTATTAGACGGCTTAAACTACACGTTTACGGATTGCAATTTGACATACAATGCATCGGTAACTTGACACCATGAAGAGTGACTGAAGGGAACTCAACAAACGAAACAAAGTGCTACTCATGCATTGATGCATCAGTTCTAATCTAAAAACCTAATATATAGTGTGTCACTCACGGAGAAACACAACATCAAATGCTGCACCCTCCTTCCCGACATAACAAGGGGAAGTCAAAATAAATGATTTATATTGTTAATTTTGTTTTGTTTTTTGGAGGGGGGGGGGGGGGATAATACTGCCTTTAAACGATTCCTTACATTGTAAGCCGACTATGTCAGCTGGAGATAACAACACTAACAACACAAACCGCACAAACCCCGGCAGACACACAGAGCTGGTTAACAGACTCCTCTAAGAAGGACTTTGCATTAAGGGATTTGACTTGTTAGGAAGTCAATCACAACGTGCTATAACTGCTAATGGTGATCACTTCTTTCGTCACTTCTATCTGTCTTTCAGTAAATGAAAAACCACCCGATGCTAAGATCCAGTTGCATGGCCTCGGCTCTGTGGTGAAAACTCCCCCGTGTCCCGTGGGGACAAGTGTTGACAGCAACGTGCTCCCTCCATGACACATGGCGAGGCGCGCTCAAAGGTCAGCGATATCCCCCAGATTCGCTCCAAACGGGCACGCCAAGTAGCCCTTTGCAGCCGGTCCAGGACATTACCCCAGTCTGACCTACTCCCCCCCCCGCCCCCCTCCCCTCCCCTTCTGACGTAGCCGGTTGTGTGTAGAATGCATGAGCGCTTCTGGGGCCGTGCCTCTGCCTCTGCCCTGCCGGGCGGGTGTTCTGCCCCGCTTCACCACTGTGGATTTCCACGAGCTAACGAATCTCTCGCCCACTGTGCTCACAACACCGTCTGAAAATAAAAAAAAACAACTATCAACCTCACTGTCACGGCCTCTCTGGCGCATTTCGGTGAGGGGGCACAAACCAGCCATGGCCTAGATAAACGGCACCCTGCACGGCACGGAGAGACTCCCTGCAGCGGTCGGGGGTTTACATAAGAGCAGACGACGCACAGGGACGCACGCCGCCGCTTCCGGGGGGGGGGGCTCCGTCTAAAAAACAAATCCAGACTAATGGGCGCCTCGTCCTTCAGTCGAAAAAGCGCAGAGGACTCCGGCTGTCGGCTGAAGCTATTTGGTTCCATGTGAGAGAATGCTTGGGAGTGGTAGACTCCAGAGGGGAGTCTGAGACGGACGGATAACTGATGATGTCGAACTAAAGATATTTGAATAACGTACAGGTGGTGTGTAAATAAATTTGAAGAAAAAAAAAAAGTCTACGAACTGCATCCGCAAGGAAGAAAGTTGGTAAAGCTGACCGATGAATGATTCCCGCCTCATTACGGTCGCGTTCACTTTACTTCTCGGAGCATCACTGATTGAACCGAGTTCAACCGCTTCCACCCGAAGGCAGCACACGGAGTGAGTCATTACCTCATAACGCTCAAAGCCCAAATGGAACCGCTTGGTCTTATTACAATGGTCTGCCGCTGTGTCTTCTTTGATGTTGCCGTAATTAGGGCCCGAGCAGCCGACAACGCCGGCCACGCAAGGACCTATTGAAATTGCAAGGATTACTATTTATTTATTATTCTTGGAGTTCCCTTTCAAGCTTGATCTGTTCCACTGCACTGACTATTAATTTACTTTCACCTCGATGCACAGTCAACATTTAATGAATGAATGAATGAATCTAGCATAGTGCTTTCGAGGGCACAGAGGAGGGCTGAAGGCGATGGAAGCCGGTGGATATGTATATATATATATATATATATATATATATATGTATATATATGTGTGTGTGTCTGTGTGTGTGGATACAAGATACAATACAGGATACAAGACCATTTCAGCCGCATTTTGATACCACCACCCCCCCCCCCTTTTTTTTTTGTTTACCTTTTTTCCCTCCTGAACTCTAATGCAAGCTCTTGGCGATTAACACAAAGCATTCTCATTAAACCAAACAAAACACAGTGGAGCTGTGTGTTGGCTTTGGAGGCTTTGTGAAATGATTCAAGAGAACTCTCCAGATGTGAGGGAAGATTGCAACAAAAAAAAAAAATGTATTCATGAACAGCTTTTAAGATAACAATGCTGTGAGTGGACTTGTAAGACTGGGCAAAAAGAAAAGATGGGAGCCATTATTTTGATCAATATAGCGCGTTGAATATCGTGTCCATCTCGCTAGTCCCAACTATTACCAGCCTTATCATGGAGGAAATAGATTTTGCAACCCTCCATCATGCTCTTGGAGAGACAAACCAATTTGCTGTCAAGTCAATAATCTCTCTGGGAGAGATCGAATCTGCAAGATTTGTTCAAGTTGGCTGAAATACACCGAACAGAAAAATTCATGAATTTAGATTTAAAAATCCAAGGGACGTTAATCAGTCAACGTTCATTTCTCTTTGTTAATGACGCTCCTTTTCATTGCAGCCTGACTCGAGACAGGTTTGCTGAGTACAAATGGAATCTTTTATTGGTGGTATGGCAGCAGCACAATGACCTGAGTGCAGAATGAGTGAGGGAGGGTGGCTTAACACACCTCCAGCTTTACAAAGCACATTAAGTGACCTGCCACTCACGCAGCTGGAATCAAAGCTTCTAAATATAACCATCATAATTTTTGAGTGCTGATTATTTTTCTATTATTAATTAAAAAATAACTATATTAATTTGAAAAAAGCGAAATTTTCTATACAGATATGTCAAACGTCTTCTTGTGAAATGTATTTCATGGATGTCCTTATTTTCATGTAACACGGCTGTCAGAAGAGCTCACGGGTGTTGTTTCCGTATGCCGTGTCCTTTGCCTGCACACTGGCCTCAAAAGACTCTCAGAGAAAAGAGGCAGCCTTCATGCCGAGCACCTACACACACACACACAAGTATTGTGCTTCCTCCTCTCTTTCTCTCCTGCTTGCTCATCTCTTTGGGTAATGTTGCGTTCCTCTAATGAAAAACATACATCCGTGTGTTCCTCCTGATTTGTATAAAGCATAGATCACATTAGCTCGCAGGTTTACACGACGCAACACAATTATAAAAATCCTCACCACCACCATCGCCTGCAGTTAAACCTAATTTCCAGAAATGTCACAGTATGACACACACACGCGCGCGGAACAATTTCAAAGCACGCATTTGTCCAAGTTATGGTCATATTTTTCTGATTCTGTTGATGTTGGCGGCACTCTGAGCCTTCTGAATTTCAGATGGGCGATTCCTCACAAAGCTAAAAAAAAAAAAATTGGCAACTCAGCCCTCCCACTGCAAAAATCCCAGAGGGACTGCAGAGAGAGAGAGAGAGAGAGAGAGAGAGAGAGAGAGAGAGAGAGAGAGAGAAAATGTCTTCTCATCTGATATTTCAGGGGACAGAACAAATATATATTTCCAGAAGCTTTCAGAATAGGAACAAAACACTCTCAAAACCTTTGAACCCACACATTTTAAAGCCACTGGAACCCCACAGGATGCACCTTATCTTCCAAGTTCAACTGTGTTCGCCTCCACTTGCCCTGGTAATGTTGAGGTCGTAATTTAAGTGGGATTTTGTGGCTCTCGGGGGGACCGGGATGAAACTGCCATCATTACCAGCTTCCTCCTCGGCGTGTTTGGAGGAGCTCGGAGCCGACACGGGGCGCATCTCAAATGCCTAGGTGCGATCCCGCACCCCCCCCCCCCCCCCCCCCCCCCTTTGCCCCCCTTTGCCCCCACGGTGGCTTTTGGCAGACGCTTCTAAACGAGGAGAGGCGCCGCTTAACAGCTAAATATGAAGGAGGAAATACTCAACACAACATACGTATGGATGACACTGAAAGGCACTTGGGTTTCGACAAGCGAAGCAGCGAGGACATGAAGGCAGGGCATGTTGCAACAGAATGGATGTCGAGGACTCCGAGCAGCCACGGTGATGATGAGGTTAGGTGACAGGGGTGCAAGCGCTGCGGCAGGATATAGATGTGATCACTAGCAAGGCAATATCCCCCTGGAGACAAGGGTGGGGGGGGGGGGCTTAACAGGTTCCAGGGCTCTGACGGCACCGAAATACAACGAGCTCACACACACTGAAGCCTGGATGCATTTAATCCATGACTCCAATAACACGTATTCACCTCCTGTCTGCACCTTTGTGACACACGTGTGCACGCACGCGCAAAAACCCGAAAACATGAATGCACACTGCTTTTTATGCGTGAGTTGATCGAATGGCTGAACAGGCAGATGTATGTATCCAATGCAATATGTGTTTGAAAATGAGAGAATAATAGTCATTGGCTCAGAACACTGGGAAAGTGGGAAAATCTGTGGGAAAGATAAATACTAAATAAAACAGCGTCCTGCAGGATAAAGCCACTCCCCCTCCTACTTCGTGGTCCGGTTCAGGCCGACAAGCTGAACTACACCAGATGTGTCATAGAGGAAGTGGTTTTGCTACAAATTGGATGATAAACAGAGCCGTGCCGCCAGCTCTGAGGCATTTGGCTGTGGAGCGCAGCTCGGCGGAGGCTGACTGGCTTTGAGGGCCGAGGGGAGCAGATGGGACGGGGACTCAGAGCTGGACCGAACCACAGAGTGAGCCTCCTTAGTCTGGCGTCGACATGTCACCGGTATAAAAAAAGATGCAGCTCTGCTTGTGGTGGTGCAGCAGCGGCCTGTTCTCCACGGCGCCTTTGGCTCCACCCCCCTTCACATTAATTATGCAGCTCAATGCAGCACTCCAGATCTCACCCACTGCAGCTCACCCACACCACAATGCTCTGCTGCCTTCTCCCACTCTCTCTGTCGCTGTCACTCACACGCACGCACGCACGCACGCACGCACGCACACACGCACGCACGCACACACACACCACAGTGTTGATCTCTGCTTTGCCTTCACGACTGCATTCTCCACTATGAATAGTCAGACAACGTTTAACTCACCTCGTGAAACACTGCGCTCTCTCTCAAGGACGGAAGACATGAATGTAGCAATTATTTTCTTCATTCTTCAATAGATTTTGCAAGGTTAGAGGATCTCACACCTCTGCACCGAGGGAAGAAAAAACACCTCCACGTGTAAAACACAGGTAGAAATAAGATTTTCTACACCACAGCTATCAATCAAATGTTAAGAACGTTCTCCCACCGACGTTAGGAATCGGTCATTTGGGGGCACCGGGCGCATTTGGTGTTAATAAATACATCTAATCTACAGTTACAACCACGCACACATTGTTGCTTTATCTCCTTCAAAGCCCCGGTGGTGATTTCTGTGAAAATCAGAAGCAAACACTCTGTGATGTGCCGCGGCAAACACACTTCACAGCTCAAACACCTGTCTGCCAAGGTGTAATTGACTCAACTACTCACGAACACGGCGAGAGACACAATCAGACCTTGTCACAGGAAGCAGAGAGAGAGAGAGAGAGAGAGCTATAGAGAGAGTCTCCACGCTACACAATGTGAATTGCTGAGTAGATTGGGGGGGGTGGCAGCTCTCACGTTTGAGCCGTCCGACCCCTCGGGCAGGGCAAGGGGGGGACGGGAACGTAGCAACTGTTTATGGAAGCGGAAACGAGCTTCTCTGTCGCTTCCTGGAGCTTTCACGTGATTAAGAGTCGTCCACGGCGCGTGTGTGTGTGTGTGGGTGTGGGTGTGGGTGGGTGTGGGGGGGGTGCAGCTTGCTTCACCAACAGCCGTGTAAGTCATCTCCTTTAAGTGTGAGGCTACCCCGCGTGAGTCATTCGTGGATCCCGTGCACACTGCCTGACTTTAAGCTGAATTAATGTGGTGGTGGTGGGAGGGGGGCATCACTATTTGCTATCCGAGCATCATCAACATAATGTCAAACCGCAGGCTTTCAAAGGGTGTGCTCCGTTTGTTTTTCTCCTATTGTTGCCCTTTACAATAAAAGCTCAATAAAGTGACTCTCCGTGTTTGCCTCTGGAACAAAAGCAAACTGCGAGGCAGATGTTCCTGCTGAGGAAAAACATGGCCGGGGAAAACGGGATCATTCAGCTAGTGTGGGGTGAAGCGAATGTTTTATACGCTTACATAATCTAGGGGGAGCGTGAATCGACTACTCCCTCTGTCTACGGGAGCATGTGCCGGCAGGCGCGGCTCTGCTGTTTCCAGCATGCGCATCTTCCATAAATAAATAATTCAAAGCTTTTTTTGTTTTTTTTTTAAACCCGTGCATCTTCCCGGGTGCAGAATGCACTCAACGGGGCGGGGGGGGGGGGGGGGGGGGGGCTCTCCTCGGTGGTGCAGCTCGGCTGCTGCAGGGGTCTTTTCAGTGCATGCAACCGGATGGTGAGCAGAGAACACGGCGGGGGCTGGGCACTGCAATGTACTGCAGTGTGCACGTAGCTCTGCGATGCACACCCACTCTCTCCCGCTCGTGCTCTGCCTCCGACAATCTCTCAATCTCTCGCTCGATCCACCGCCCGTTGCTCGGGTTGCATGACTTACATTCCCCATCTCCGCTGTCCTCTCCTTGCCTTTGAACGTTTCAAGGCCATTTTTTTTTTCCCCTCCTCGGCGTTCAAGCCGCCTGTAATCCAAGTGTCCAACACCGTCTCTCGTGTTCTTCATGGAAACTACCCGGCCCTCTGTCACAGACATGCACACTTAGATACAAATAATAATAATAATACATCCTGTAACCTTTTCCTGGCGATACACACACAAGATACACACCCACAAACACACACACACGTACTGTTCTTCCACATACACTTCACTATATTTATCACAAAGGGATTCTAGTAGAGCCACTGAGTGCTTTTGCAGTGTTTCACGGCACCTCTGCTCGTCCTGATCGGAGGAGTTTGAGGGATTTTTGTTAACTGCAGGATGTCACGGCGACAGCCGTTGGTGCTCCGCTATGCTGCCTACACCATCGGTTACAGGGGCTCACCAAACGCCCATGTCGCACAGGGTGTCACACACACACATACACACACAAGCCCAGCAGCTGCTCCCCAAGAAAGTCAGCAGATCTTCAAAAGAGTTACGGTACGTTGCTCATATAAATACATGAGAACAGAAAGGAGAGAAAACTGAGGTTGCTTCGGTACATTCCTGCACACGGGTCGCACTCGTCATCTTCCCTAATTAGGATTGGTTAAATCTCCTCCGTCTCTGACACAAAGAAGGATGCTGGGTAATTCTCATGAGCCGCGAGGGGTCTCGTTTCCGTTTGCCATTAAAGAGCACAGGTTCCTAATCATTGCTATCCGAATGAGTGTCTCAGTATGCCCGCTGCATCCTGCAGAGACACTTTCCTGCTCGCTTTCAAGCGTGATATGAAACAAAAGCTCCCTGTGACAGCGGGTGTCAAAGCGACGAAACGGCTGCAGCCAACACATGTTTAACATTTATCTTTCCAATGACTTAGCATGACACCACTACCTTTTAGCGCCTCCTCAATTATTTTCAAATTGATTTTCTTGGAAACATAATGACTTAAAGGCCACCGTCGGCAGCCCGAATGTACAATTCCTGCCCTTTCAATAACATCATCCTCTGGATTTTATATTACCACACAAATGGACCCACGTAATGAGGTGTCAAACCTCAATGATTTTGATGCTGCAGTCAATTTCATGCCACAGTTGGATATGCCTCTTGGAGCTTTGCATTGCAAAAGGAACTTGGAACAAAAGCACAGCAGTGACACTCCCACCTTGAGCAAATAGTGATAATACAGGTAGACAAGCACAGAAAGGACACAATGTTTTTTTCTTCTCTTTTTGCAGCCAGGAAACAGCCTGGAACTGAGTTCTCAGCACCTTTACAAAAACATAGTTCTCTTTAGGATGGACTGTTTTCTAGACAAGGAGCGCTGCATGAATAATGAAAAGTGTTTTTTTGACCGGAAAGGCAAAGGGACAGATGTGCACAGCCAACAGGCATCCTGTCGGAGCAAATAAAGACTTGAAAACGAGCGTAGCCGTCTGTCAGGTCGTTTTTAGTAGAATAGACTTCACCTTAAACTCTCCTTCGACCCTCTTTACAAAACACTGGTTCGCATCACTCGATTAAAAAGAGAAGCTCTGTCCAAGGTGCTGAAACGACTCACGCTTCCTTTCCAGGCCTCCTCCTTATCCCCCCCCCCCCCCCCAGATAATTCAGTGTTGAATAATTTAGACATGATTTAAATCCAGTAACAAGGATCCGTGAATCCAGTCGGCGCTATGATTATCCTGTACTGAGGGAGGGTGAAAGGTATTCAACTCGCTGCTTTGTGATATGAAAACGACAGTACATACTGCTCCTCATCTTATCTAACGACGCTTTGCAGCGTGCCCACACAAAATACACTAAATCCATCCATTATTTCCTCCCATTCTGCAGCAGGCCAGTGCACACAGACATTTGGTACAGAGGAAACACACACTGCCCACTGCTGGGCAGTATCATATCTTCATTCACACATGATGAAGGTCAGACCACCGAGAAAAAAAAAAGATGGTGGGATGTATTAAATACACTGAGAACGTGGTCAAAGATAGCCAATAATGCACAGTTTGAAAACATATAAATGTGCTTTGGTAATTATAAGCTGGCCCTCACTCTAAACAAACTACACTTTAATTAGTTTGAGTTTATTTTAGATGTTCAGAGCATAAATACTTCAGTACTTATTTGGTAAAATGTTGCCAGTTAACCTGGTTCGTCAAATCAGAACACCAGATAAACCAAACTAAAACTCATGTGCATGACAGTACCAAAATGGACTTCTGGTACTGCGAGCTTATCAGCGAGCACCGGATTTACAGTAAAAGGGGTGCAAAACTTTACTTTTAATTCCATCAAGGGAACACAACCAAGTTGTCAGCGGTGGTAGTGATGGCGGAGGCTGGATGCTGAGGCAGCTCTGTGTTGGGATGTAATGAGATACTGCAGCACTAGAGAACCGTGTGCACAGAAACTTGCCTGGAAGCATCAGGGAGTCCCGCACTAACCTCCCCCCTCCCTTCCCCTCTCTCTCTCCCTTCCTCTGCCTCCCCTCCGCTTTCCTTTCAAGTCTTTATAATGTACAAAATGAATAATATACAAGTAACGCGTCAATATGACTCAAAGACAGCAAAGATGATCCACAACGTACTCTGGCAAAAGACGCAAGAATTTATTTTTATTTTTACTTCAGAAGTGTAAAAAAAACCCACAAAAAAACCCCAGCATGCTTATAGTAAGAGAATATAAGCGCTTACCTTCTGTGCTGGTCGCTCTCCTCTTGTCACCGAGCTCTCCCCCTTCTCCACTGGCTCCGACACACTTTGAGATAGAGAGAAAAATAATCAATCTTCTCTTACTTTCTCTTATTTCCAGTTTCAGAACGAATAAGTCAGGAGTCGAATGCAGCCCTCTGGACACACCTTCACCCTGTCCTCCTGTAAACTCTGCCACATATGCACACACAGATACCCATTCAAATGCACCCTAGGACTGGAGTACACAAATTGATAAAGATCTGCTCAGGGGAGGGATAAAAAAAAACTACACACACACGCACACACACACTGACACACCGCAGTTTTTCTTTTTTCCCTTCCTCTTGCCCACTCGCTCTTCTGCTTTTTTCCTGCTGTCTTTGCCCGCACTGCCTCCCGATTGGCTTAGCTGCTCTTCAATAACATAAGCTCTCTCCTTTAATTGGAGGGGGGCCAGTTGTGTGATGCACCAGAAGCCCTCCCGCCCAGCTCTCCTCTAATTATTTTCTCCCACACGCCCCTCCTTCGCAAGTGCCCGTGGAGAAGGATGCTGAGCTCTGCAAAAAAAAAAAAAAAGAAGGAATGGAGGACAGAAGGGGGGAGGGGGCGTGTGGGGGGGGGTGGGGGAGAGCGTTGGCGGAAAACCAGCGTACCGCAATGGGACAAGCTCAAGCTGCATGGGAACAAAGATGGGAGAGGGGCGAGGGGGGGGCTGTTTGATGGGATGAGGGCGGATTGGGACACGCAGTCCGACCAGCCGCATCACGCTGAGGTGAGACAGCCGGTCGGATGGAGGAAGATTTTCCCAGGTCGCTCTGCTGCAGTGTGGAGTCTAATTGCCAGGCAAAGAAGGGGGATGGGGAGGGCGAGGAGGAGGAGGGGGAGGAGGAGGAAGAGGAGGAGAGGGGGTTGGTTGCAGTGATGCTGAAGTACAGTCTTCCAAGCCGACCATGGGTAGATGCATGGGCAGCCGCAGCGTGGGCTACAGCACTTAATGCCTTTTCCTCCTGAATTATCAAAGGTGCCCTAAAGGAGAGCGGGGACGGGGGGGGGGGGGGGGGGGGGGCGAGAGGGGGGGGGACACAGATGGCAAACTACTGACAGTCTCATTGCTACTGAGGTTTACGATAATTACTCACACCTGAAGTGCAGGTCGTCATATCCTTAAATAGAGCCCCCTCCAGACTGATTATCCCGATTGTGCATTATCAGCTCTCTGCTTCCCATTTCAGTGAAAAGCTTCCCCCTCCAAAGGGGAAAATGGATGTGGGATTGACTTTTGTGGTGTCAGATTCCCCCCCCGTAACCCCGTTTCTTTGACTCTCATATGGTATCTTTTTCGATGAGTGCCAGCTGGACAATACCACGATGCAGATCAATAACTGAACAAACAATACCTCAACCATCTACAGAGGCTACAACGAGCACTCTGGAAGTAATAGGATACCCTGAGAGAAATGCAGATAGACTGTTTGCTCAACGAAGAGCAAATAAAGACACGCCCGACATTTTAGGCCCATCGTCCCGGTGCTTAAACACCACGTGACGAGGCGGGACAGGTGAACAAATCCGAGCATCACCGGAAGTGAGGGACAGATTTAGATCAGCGTGCTTCCTCCTCTTTTCACTGAAAACCGGCAATTACGGAATATCAGTAGAAACGTGTTCATGAGAGTTTGCCTGATATTTACGTGAGAACATTTATTTTGATTGAAATGAACAGGATTGCCGTGGATAACACAGAAAAGTGTATACTTGTAAATACAACGATCTTCCCCCCCCCCCCCCCCCCGCCCATCAATCATCTGCGCCTGTTTTCCTTCATCGCTGTGGTCTCTGCTTTCTCCGGGAGGCTGTAGACCGTGATGGAGATGTCTGTGGTTTTGAAGACCTCTTCCAGTATCTCTGACACTCTACTCCACTGCAGTCGATCCAGGCCACAACCAATACTGTCAGGAAGAGAGCGCCCAACACAACTCTGGTCACATCTGCGGTGCATTCAACGAGCTAATTGGTATTTCTGTCTTGAAATGTGTTTTAAGTAGACGTGACACACACCGAGGCATTGATATTCGCGTTACTCCGTTCTCCAGACAGTGGGACTTCATATCCTCAAGGCTCTGTGTCAAGCTGTCATAGGTGGGCTTTTGCCTGGCCTTTTTCTTTGTTATCTGCGTTGTAATTACAGGAAAGCATCAATAATATCTACTCCAATATTCACGCACAGAGATATGGTGTAGGAATCAATTCTAATTAACGGCTACATCGTTACCAGATAGTAGACAAAACGTCCGTCTCTTTTTAACACGGCACAATTTCCTGTCAGCTTTTCTGTTTGGAGATAGAGAAAATAGTATTCACATCAAATTAGACAATATAAACAATACAAATATAGTTTTAGTTTTTACATAAATCAAATCAATGCTTTGCAGGGGGGAAACAAAACAACAGTTTTCCAAAGAAATACAAATATTTGGATAGAATATGTGCACATGAAAAACATTTTTAATGATGGCAGGGGTGGGGAGATAAAAGCATCAAACGTTGATACAGAATATATAAAACATGTGACATTATGCAACTAGGTTATTTATTAGAAATGCACTTAAAAACAAAAAAGGCATGTGTTTCTGTGTTGGAATCAATGAGACCAAAATAAGACCCTTTCAGTGCTGATGAATATTTAATTAAGAAAAAGGGAGCCGACTCACTCTGTTCCTTTAACTCCTCCACCCCTTTGAACTTCTCCTTGAACATCACCGCTATGCCTGCCCCCATGCGGCAGTCCTCGCTGATGCAGTGGGCCAAAGCCTGGTCCTCGGGGCAGGAGAACAGGTCCCCGCTGACGTACCTCAGTCTCCGGCGGTCTTCTGGAGCCTGGCCGGGAGGGGGCGCCATTGCGCCGCGCGCGACGACCACCAAGCACAACACGGAAACGAGAAATACAAACACTGGCGTCAGCCGACGTTCTATGTACGAATAACACGACATTCTTGTTAGGGGGGCGCCTAAAACCGAGACAGAAAACATCCACCCACCATCCACCTTCAAAGTGTCAGCGTTACCTCGACGTTGTCAGTGTTGACTGGTTTCTCAAGTTCAGACGACATTGACAACAGTGACGGGCGCACTTGGGCGGTTGGTTGATTTGCTGTCTTGAGCACACATTAAAACCACTGGTGGAAGACTTGACAGCTTGCTTATCATGCGACGGTGAAGTGTCTCCGATGGCTTACAAACCGTAGTTTGCGGTGGGGGGGCGTTTTAATGCCAAATGAAGGTACTTTTGTCTGGCTCATTCATAGCTCAGTGGACTTGTCACGAAGCAGCGCCGGGTAGCTGTCTATCATCTCGCGAGAGAACGCGAGACCACGTGCGTGGCCGAGCCTTCATGAATAAATCAGGTTTACGTGTGCTATCGTGTATAAACGGCCATTTCAACACTGCACCTTTACCACCTTTGTACGAAACTTATTCATAATTTTTTGTCACAATCGTGAACTTGCCTTTACATATCTGGATTTATGTCAATAAGTTGTGGTTTCCAAATGTATCTTGTCTGACTTAAATCATATTATTCTCAATTTCTAAAATTAGTGCGTTGTTTCCACCAAACAAGACAGGCGATGTAAACACACAGGAATGTGTTTTTTGTCCCGCACAACATTATGGTTTTATTTATTTGTCTTTACACATGTGCATTCCATTAAATTAAGTACAGTACAACAATCACGGTGCAGATATTTCACAATTATAACACTGCAGGGAGCATTTTCCAAAAGAGGTTCCTACTATTTGAAAAAGAAATAAAACAAATGTGATGCTTACTGTAATAAATACATGCGTGCCTGCCAGAATCCTTTAGATGCACTTTTCTTTATCTAAAAATATTTTAGCTTTTTTGTAAATTACATCTGCACTATACCCGTAATGCTTTTTACTATTGTAGTCAGACATTTTTGGAATTCTGATGTAGAAATGACCGCAGAGGATTCAAATGCAACAAAGACGGAATGAGGAAAATGCCAAATCAGATCGAATCATTCAAAATTAGAAAAAAACACTTCTCTGTGGTGGTGTAGGGGCTCAGTAATGTTTATTAAATTCATATTATACCCATTTTATGAGACAAAACTAAATACAGTAAACATGTTATCTCTGCGGCATCCAAAGAAAAACAGACATAGTAACAGACCAACGAAACCATAGATTTCAGTAAATGATCCAAACTACTTTTGCACAAGTGCTGACTTTAAACTTATTAAATTAAACTAAAAACTAAATGGTTGCACAAAAGACCTCCTTCTTAAACACAAATGACTGCATACAGAACAATGCCAGCACGGCTGTGGTGACGTCTTTAATACACAGCTTGTAATACATAGAGAAGTAGCAACACGACTGGTCCCACATTGAATGACTCGTGATACTTCGACAGGCCACTCGTCAGAAGTCCGAGCTGCGACTCCGCTCGTTCATCCAGTCCCCGGGGTTGACGTCCATCTGCAGCATCTTCATCACCCACTTGTCCCTCCGTGCTCCATCGATGAACTCGTCCAACGAGAGCTCCCCTAAGGGACAGGGCACATATGTACCTTTGTTTTTTTTCCCGCTTTTTCGTTTGTGTTGAATCACCCATGAAGACTGTCCAGAAAACAGAGGCCAAACACTCACCGTCTCCATTTTCATCAACCAACTCAAATATTCGGTCAACCACTTGGTCCGGGGTCAGCAGATGGCATTCTTCATTCAGGTCTCCGTGGCAGGCTTTCTTCAGTCGATAAATAGACTGAGAGTGACAGAAAAGTAGGTTACAACCGCTCCTGCTCTGACGGCGTTTCATTACACCGCAGTGATTTTATAAGTTCTTCAAATGGTTTCACATGGTTACTGTCTGACAGTGGATGTTACCTCCACGATTTCAAGTAGCTCTGTTTTATCGATGCATCCGCTTCCGTCCTTATCGTACATTTTGAATGTCCATTTCAGTTTATGTTCCAGTTTACCCCTCAGGACTAAGTTCAAGGCTGCCACGTACTCCAGGAAATCGATGGTGTTGTCCTGTGTACACCAAAAGAGAGGATCTATGAAGCAACACTTATGTATAGCCAAAATTATTAGATGTAATAATACTACTACATAAAACGAAAAAAAATATATGGAGAGTTGCAACAGTTCAAATAGTTGACCATCAGAATCTTTACCATTTCACGTGTGGCATCAACGTAACTTTCCAATCAACAGGCTCTCCCCCCCGGCTCTTATATGAGATCGAGGCGATTGCGCGAGGCTCATAGATCCACGCCGGCTGGAGTTGGTACTCACCCCGTTCTTGTCAAAGGCTCGAAACATGTTTTCAATGTAATCCGCGGCCTCCTTGTTATCGGCAACGCCGAAGAAGCCCTTGAACTCGTGCATGAAGAGAGTTCCACTCGGGCACTCCACGACAAATTTTTTGTACCATTCCTGCAGCTCCGCCACGTCGATTTCCTTGTCTGGGTCACTCTCCTCGCTCAGGCGCTGACCCATTGTGGAAATCCTTCCTTGGGCTCTCTAGGAAAGTAGATTCTCTCTCACATCACACGTGTCTGTTGGACCAAGCATCCCTCCACGTTACACATGTCAGCCCCCGGTTTATCCAGCCGATCGCTGCATCGACCCTTTGCACCAATTGACAAAGATCAGATTGGTCACAACGGGCATGAATGTCCATATGAAGTGAACCCGTTTTTGGGCTCTCTATTGTGGCAAATCCCACCTGAGGCTCAGGATGAGCCACAGCCTGTTATGGATCACATGATGTGGGATTAGATATGGACACTTGTCTAAACCAATTAGTTAACAAATAGATCCTGAGAGGATTTCCTTGTGGCACTGCTGCTACCTTTCCAAGGAAGGACATCTGTTAGCTTTGAGAAAAACACCCACACACTCATCGTAGGTTTCAAGTACCCCTATGGTATAATTGCTATATGAATATTTTTGTGCATGGTGTGACCTATTGTAGCACGAATAAATCAGGATATCTCACCCACTGCTGTTATTTTTCATTATTTATTAATCTTTCTCCTCCGAGGTACCAAGAGGGATGTAAGTGAAATACTGCATTGCTGATGTAGTCCCTTCAGTGGTTTTGGGAGTTTCTGAGCGGTCTGATGATTCACACGGGCCAAGCGCTCACTTATCCCCGACCGCCGTGACCTTCAGAAACCATGTTATTTAACGGCTCCCCCCTGATTACTGTTTACCCGCCCGCTGCAGTCTGACTGCAGCCTGTAATAAATGTGGTGTAGCTGAATCCGCTAATGATGAACATTACAATTTAGGCATCGAGAGGGGAAATTTGGGATACGGGTGGAAACATCTAGCAGGGTTTTTGGCCTTAATTGAGTATTGGGCAGTGCGTGTTTTCAACAGAATAAGAGTCACACAACTGTAGCCGTTGTTTACAGGCAACGGCTTGTTCCGGTGCAATACCTTTGTGTGCTGACAACAGGGATAGTCATAATCATAGCTTAAAAGTGTCAAGGCCACCTGGGGTATCACTGGAGGTTATCACCACGATTATGAGATCTGCACCTAGCGTTCTTGTACCGGAGACATTTTAAATACCAGGTTGTAAAATCTGGTGGAAGAATCCACCCATACTTGAGTGTGACCTCATAGCTCTACACATACAAAAGGGAAAAGCACATCCCCTTAACATTAACTGAGAATATTACACATTTGTAGCATTTATTGCCTTCCACAAATACCATGACACAAGTTCAAGCATTCCATGTCCAGCTATCATCAGGTCAGTGGACATGTATTACAAGTCTACAAAAACTGATTTACAGATGCTTACTGTAAAAATCCAAGCTATCAAAAAGGGACATTTGTACAACTAAGGTATGACATACAGAAAGTGTAAAGGTATCTTGTGTTCTTGACATATTTTGATGCAGAAATGGCTTCCCATAAGCCAAACTAAGATGAATATCTTACCAAAACGGGGACTACTGGCCCTAACGTGTGTTAACTTGGGCTTAATAAAAGCAAAATAAAGCAAAGCTGTGACATATTCCACGTCCTTCATGGGATAAACGCACATGTGCAATATAATGTCAGTAAGAAATACATTTTAAGCTGTATCATTGAACAAGCAAACAGAAGTGTCTCACATTCTTATGTATCTTTTAAGAATGCATGCAAAATGACTTAAGAATAATGAAGTTATTGGATATTTCCGTTACAAAGGTTAAATTATAATGTTCATATAAAAATATGCGGGGTGGGTTTAAAAAAACAGTCAACAGTGAAAGAATCTCCTTAGTCTTTAAATCATTTCCTTCCAGTTTAGACCAGGCGGTGTGTGACCTTGAGTGAGGAATTTCAAGGTTCACTCCTGGTCCTGACGTCCAGAGGTTCACAGTGCTACAGATATTCCCATTATATGGTATCATACAGTGTAAAAAAGGAGAAGAAGAAGAAGAAGAAGAAGAAGAAGAGTCAGTTTGCTGACTGGCCTTCAGGACAGTCGTGTTCCCCAGGCTCTATGGCAATCTCTGCACTGTTCAAACTGTCAGTGTCGCCCTCTGCTGTCAAGTCATGTGCACTAGCAGAAGGTGGGGCCTGCTTGTCGCCGGGTAGACCTTCTCCCTCTCTGCTGCGGGAGCTCTTCTCATTCCCCTGCTCAAAGCTCGTACCCGTCTCTGATGGAGCACGCGGTTCGTCCTCATCCGCAGTGTGGACGTTCCCCGTCTCAGACAAGTCCTCATCCCTTCCAGATGCTTCTGTCCGTGTGCAACTAAGCTCTGAGGACCAGAGTGGACAACATTAGGGCTGCAAATACCGTTATTTTCATTATCAATACATCTGTTGAAGAAAATGGGGAGAAATCTCCATTGGAAATTCCCAATGCGACTTCTTCAAATGTTTGTTTTGTTCTACCATCAGTCAAAAATCTAAATATCACAATCAAATGGAGATCAAACGGAAGCTCATAATAACGTAATAAGCACTGCACTTCTATGACAGTCAAAATTGACGGCCCCAGAACTTGATTTTGTCTCTTCTTAATCCATGGGCCTTTGTCCCCGATGAAACGACTACAGGGCGACTACATTACCCACAATGCTACCTGGCTGCAAAAACAACCGTGTTGTGTTGTGTTCTGCCTGCAAGGACGACCTCACATAGCTGCAGTGTACACTTAAGTGAAGGCTGAGTGAAGACGAGTTTACTCTTACCATGATCCTCTGCAGCAGGACGTGTGTCACAAGAGGCTCCACCTTTGTAACGTTCACCACAAGAGTCTTCGGAGGTCTGCGGTGTCTCTGGCCCTTTTGCGCAGGACGACTCATTCTCTTTACTTTCCGTTTCGTCCTCTTCTTTATCATCAAACTTGAGCCTCTTAACCTCGTGCTCGCCAGTCTCATAATCCTCCTCTTCTTCCGCCGGGTGTTTGTTCTTAATCCCGCTGTTTGGTGTAATTTCACCCTCTGCTGACGGGGAATGACTGCAGACATAAAAAACAACAACAGAAAAACAGTTCATTGAATGGTTTAAGGGCGGAAAAAAGCTCATATATATCCATTTTAAATAAGGATTATGCTGCTTATGATACATATTATTAGTGCCCCTTCATTTAAAATAACAATATATTGAGGAGATACACTCAGTATAACACACACACACACACACCAGGCATATTTCAATTACCTGATACGGTGCTCCTCCACCTCCTCTGTGATTGGCTCTTTACTAACAGCACAGTCAGGGAGCCCGTTTGTGGAGAGGGAAGACGTCAACGACGACCTCGGTCGGTTGAGCGGTTTTGGTGTGTCCGGTCCGTTTACATTTTGTCTGCAAAAAAAAAAAAAAGGGGGAAAAAAGGATTTCTTTTACAAGTCATATTACAACATGGAGAATCAGCCCAACTTCTAAAACCCAACGGACAGGCAAGAGATCACTGCCTTTGCTGTACCCTGGTTGGATTTTGGATAATTTGACTTTACACTAATTGAACTTTCCACTAGGTGGTGTATGAGGCTATTTTAGATTTGTGGAAGGCTCCCACCTGTCTGAATATAGAGAAGAGTTACCAGGGAACATCACTCCATTCATTCTGTTTACACTGGATGCCCCATTTTTCCTTCGAAAGAAGTAGAAAGGCACAAAACATCTGGCTGTTAATTGTAACTTTGAACGTGTGTCTGAATGAACGAATTCAAGGGAGCTGTCAATGTGCATCAGAAGCAGCTGAGCAGAAACACTGCAGCCAGCAGAGCAAGAGGGAACAAAAAGCTTGACAGGTGTTGTACTTACTCTGATGTGGGGCACACACAGCTGACCACCATTACATTCTGCAATACATAAGCAATTATATATATATATATATTACAATTCAATTTAAAGCCACGGAAAGTGTATTTTAATACAAAGCTCATCCATTTTGTTTATCTAGAGTGAAAACATTTTAGTGATGTCATGCAGTCAACAAGGCGTGCAATGCTCACCTTCTCTAAACCCATGAGAAACTTATCTATTCCTGTATAGTTGCGCTTGGGGTCCGTGAGGAGTTCACATAGACGCTGGATGGTGAATGGGATTCTGGAAAAATCATCAAGAAATTGATTTAGGATTAGCCACACGGAGACATCAAACACCTGCCAAACCTGACAACCCTAGGGCTGAATGAGGGGGGAAACATCCCTCATCACAGCTGGTCACTGACATCATTACGTAGGATTTCTTTGTCAATATGCTTCTTAATTTATTATGTGTTAAAATCCCAAATTTTGATCCGTATTTTTTTATGTCCTTGACTTATTTTGCAACGCAGACGTCCAGAAGAGATTTCTGGATGTTTTTGGCCGAGCTGGAGGCTTTCTGTGTCTTATTATCAGCGTCACTCACCCATTGTAGCCATCCACTATTTTCAAGATCCTCGCCTTCATCTCTTCAAAGGGGACATAGTCCACGTTGGGATTGTGACGCGCTCTCTGTTCTGGTGTAGATGCGTGGAAATCGTCCATGACTTTTTCCAACTTAAACACAAAGTATGTTTTGAACTGTGACCACGAGATCCTGGAAGATATCGGAAATGCAAGTCTGCACGTCACACAAACGAGAGATTCAAAAGTCTGTGCGATTTGTACTGAGCTTAAACGAGGTGTTTTGTGTGAGCTACTCACATCGGCTGGCCGGTCTTTGCAACATGACACAAGAACTGCTCTAGTTCAGGGCAGGTCTCTTTCTTGCCGGTCTTCTCGAAATCTGTGAATTCCCAAAAGAAACACACATACACACATACACACACACACACACACAAAAGATTAGTTAATTGGTAATAACATGAATCCAAAAAACACACCAATCTGACCCGGCCAGTCCCTGCATTGACCTTAACCCGAAGTTGAAAGTTGTCGAATCAACACACAAGCACTTGATAATGTGATAATAATCTGGAAATCAGTGTGGACAAACCTTAAATCTTGTTTTGTTTTCTGTCTAACGTTACTTTTCAAAATGTTGCTAGAATTCCACAATCAAATAGAAATCTTCAGAATATAAAAGTAAAAAGGTTAAACACGGCATCGTAAAGTTGTAAGACATACATTTCATTTAACTAACTGCCAAAGTTCTTGTAAAAGTTCACAAATGAACGTGCTACTATGATGCTATCCTGCTAGTGTTAGCTGTTTACATAATCTCCAACTGTCAGAAGGGAAATAAACGGGTCAAATATGAAGAACATCTTTCTCTGAGAGAATGATAACGGTGGTTCGAACCATCGATCCCATGCAGACCAGATCCATGTGTGATTCTGTTTTTTAAACAGCTTCGTCTTTTTTAGTAAGCTAACGTTAAGTTACAGCAACACACGAAACGTACTAAGCAAACATTTGAGATGTATTTTACGTGGGCATCATAGCCGATGTCAAAAATCATCCATTATAAACGAATCGCTACTTAAAATAACTTTAAACCTTGAAACGCCTCCGATAACGCGTCGACGTCCATAGCTGTGTCCAGTCACAGGCAGGAAATACAGGCTCGCTAGTTAGCATGTAGCAACCCGACAAAGCTAGTGGAAATAGAGCCTCGCACTGCGCATGTCTGAAATGACGTATTGACGTTTGCGGAAGATGCCTTCCAGTTCAACCTGGAAGATCAACAAAGCACCCCGATGCGCTGGTGGCGACGGAACGGGCAGCCATAGTTGAAATCCTTCATGTATTTATAGCGCAACTGGTTGTGTTTCGAGTTGAACCATGTGCCGACTTCAGTGACAGAAACTTCCGGATGGCTCTAACGTTACAGGTCGCAGGCGGTCAGCGGGCGTCATCGTTTGCTGTTGTTGTGACGGGCACAAACCGGGTGGAAGCGACCAATGAGTCGGCAGCTGGTTAATTTTACCCAACGAACCTATATATAAGTATAACGGCCCTGGCAACAAACGAACAAAAATCTGCACAAGAGACCTGGTCGCTTTTTTATTCGTAGTCATCGGAGGTTTGCGAGGTTAACGATGGCGGTTCCAGTAGCCGCATTACAAGTGAACGCATCGTCCGGCCCGAGTCTGCTGGAGCACACCATCCACATGAGCATTCCAGGTGACAACGAAAACAACACCCTGCCTTTGCATTCTCCCTGGACCTTCTGGCTTGATAGGTAAGACGCTTCCTTTTCCTTTTGTTCATCCCTCCCAGTGTAAAATTATTACATTGTTTATTTAGTGTTCAAAGGTGAACTCTTTGTGGCTGGCCGTTTTCCCGAGAACAAAGAAGGGAGATGAGGAATTCATCAGGCCTGCTTTGTGTGGGCCTCCGCAGATCAGAAAGCATGATGGATGTTTATAACAACGGCGCTGTGTAACCCCGATGAATTCATCTCATAATATATTAAATTCACTTCCCTTGCCATGGTTCAGTGACGCAGTTTTTATTTGTTGGTTGGGTTTACACTCTTATAGCTCGCTTCTGGCTCAAATGTTATGTGGCTTTATTCAAAGTTCCCGATTTAAAATTCAAACGCTTTGATCCAGCGTTTTTGTTTTTCAAAATGCATGTTAAGCAATCACAGCAACAGAGTTGAACACAGGTGACGTCGAGTTACACAAGCCTGATCATCCAAATCAGAGGGTGCTGTGTTTAAATGGGGTCAGTGTTGTTTACTGGCTTATTAGTCATCTGATCAGACCCCCACCTCCCAAAGCCCAACATAACCTGTCTGCTCAGAGGGCAGCTCGCTCCGTACTGAAAGATCATGTTATGTTCTAGGACCTGAGGTCTTTAAGTGCTTGTCATTTAGAAAGCAGCAGATATACATAGGTCAATTAAAGTCCTTAAATTGAATGTATGTGCCTTTTTTTTGTCAGATCTCTACCAGGAGCAACAGCAGCTGAGTGTGAGTCAAACCTGAAGAAAATCTACACCGTGGACACCGTCCAGGTAAGACGCTTCACAGTGTTGAGCACTCTACTAGGCACAGTCTTATAATGTGCCGCACTGGAGGAGTGCTGGATGTACTAGAAAGTAAAGTTTCCTTACCCTCTACTATGATATGCTGTTTTTGTTCTCTACCTAACTGCGAAACAGCAGCCAAACTTAAATTGAGACACCTGTCGGGGTATGTAAAGACATCTGCCAATCGACAAGATGTAACAAGTGAATTAGAGAGGATCTAAATAATTAGCATGGCGGGTCCTTGTGTTCATTACAGGACATTAAAAAGCTCAAAAAACACCTAAACCCTAGCCACAGCTGTGTTGGATGAGAACCCATGACTGACTGACTGAGTGTGTGTGTGCGCGTGTGTGTGTGTGTGTGCGTGTGTGTTTAAGAGCAATGAGGAAAAGACCTTTGCCAGTGATCTTCTACCTAATAACATGTTGAATATTAACAAGCCCAACTGTGCTGACAAAATGTTCCACTACAATAACCCACTTCCTCTCTTCACCATGGCACTGGAATAGAACTTTTGGAGAGTTTACAACAACATACCCGGCGTCTCCAGCTTGCCATTGAGATGCAGCTATCATCTGATGAGAGGAGAAAGAAAACCACTCTGGTAGGTTTGCATGCAAGATAAATACATGCTTGTGTTTATGGTATTTAAAGCTGTTTAAAATGTGTGGAATGTTGTTTTGCAGGGAAGAAGATAGCAATGCTAAAGGTGGTGTTTGGAAGATGAAAGTACCCAAAGAATGCACAGTGGGTGACATAATCAATACATTCATTTACCATTTGCTTATTTACTATTTAACAAGTTTTCCTTCCTATCACCAGTCTGCCGTATGGAAGGAGTTGCTATTGGCCACCATTGGAGAGCAGTTCAGTGACTTTTGTGCCTCAGGTAAATTTTCTCGCTGCAGTTACGTGTAAATTCAGTTTTTTCTGCAGAATACTGCAAATCCAAATTGCATTCATCCGATCGTGTGGGTGTGCTCCTGCAGATGACGAAGTCGTCGGCGTCAGCGTCAGCGTGAGGGAGAGAGAAGACGTGTTTCAGGTCTGGAACGGAAACGCTTCTTGTGCCACCGAGTCAAACGTCTTGGGGCGGATCAACGAGCTCCTCCCACAAACGCCGTTCAAAGCGGTGTTTTACAAACGTGAGTATTTTTCATTGGAATGTTAATGACCGTAACGGTTTTTCATCAAACGCTTGTCCATTACGCTTCACAATGGGACTCGTTATTCTCTTCTGGTTTATTTCAGCACACGAGGAGCATCACGCCTTCGAGGGAGGTCGACGGCATTAGCGCATTTTTGCACGGCGGGACGCTCTTGTTACATGTTTTATCGGCGCTGAACATGTTCAACAATATTTGGTGACGTTTTGAGTTCGTAGTTACTCACTACGTTATCTTTGTTACCTCAAAATGTGGCCTGTTATCATTTTCAAACGATGGAGTTTACCATCTTGAGAGCACTGCTATAGTTCATTTATAATAATCAAAAGTTTTAGTCTACTGCGAAAACATTTCAGTTTGTGGCAGTGTTTGTATGTTTTTTTATACTTCAACGTTTTTTCCTCAACCAAAACAACCGATCGTGTACATGTAGATGCTAGCTTTTTTTTAGATGTATTATAGCATGTGGTACCATTTCCTGAGCACAGACACATCCATGTCTTTTGATTAAATCTCATTTTGGGATCAAAGAGGAAGGTTAGTTCTAAATAACAGGCCGTTACCATAACAATACAATACAAGGCTTTTCTAGTGGGCTGTCTTCTATGTTGTGTTACAGCCAAAATGTTGTTGCTTAAAAAAATATTTTAGTATGCTGTAATGATTATATATGAGACTTGCACTTTTTTTTAAAATACTTAGCGGATTGTGACAGGAAAGAATATTTCCAGCACACAAATCAACAAGAGTAAATGCTGAGAAATATATGCAATCATTTCTATTCGGTAGAATTTGCAGTGTTGTCATTTTTTTTCCAAGTATCTACCCCAAATCAAGCACGTGTGTGTGTGTGTGTGTGTGTGTGTGTGTGTGTGTGTGTGTGTGTGTGTGTGTGTGTGTGTGTGTGTGTGTGTGTGTGTGTGTGTGTGTGTGTGTGTGTGTGTGTGTGTGTGTGTGTGTGTGTGTGTGTGTGTGTGTGTGTGTGTGTGTGTGTGTGTGTGTGTGTGTGTGAGTGTGTGAGAGAGTGAGAAACTGTGATAACAGAGACCAAATCCCCTTTGGTTTCGTGTCGCCTTTTCCGGTGAAGTGAAAAGCTGTTTGTTTCTCTTTTTCTGGCAGTGATCTGAGATGTGTAAGTGACAAATTGTATGTGATATGTTTTTTTTAATGCATTCATCTGATCTGTGTTAAAATAGAATTATGGAAGCCTGCCCTTTTCTCGGATCGGTCCCTGTAAATAATGAACAAACACGTATGTAAATCTGTCCTGGAGAGAGTTTCCAGAAACGGGGGGGAGGCGATGTGGTTTTCTGAATGTCACTTTCCTTGAGGAATTGCTCGGGGGCCTTTCTCAGTGGATTTCTTTACAGATCGGGGGTTGTGATGCAACCATTGAAGCAGGGTCAAATTGGAAACAACTTAATCTGAAATCTGGTTTACTATTGCTGCGCCAGAGAATTTTTAAATTTAGAAAGTTGAACCACTTTACATCAGAGGCATGTTACCCCTTTGTTTGTGTTTGACAGGGTGTAGCAGACAGACTATTATGTAAGAGCCGAGCCGAGCAGTTGAGGTCATTCGTATTTAGCTAAGGGGTCTGCATCGAAACCCACAGAAAGAATACTGCTGTAATTCTTCGATCAAATCCAATGTTCACGTGTTTATGATGCTGTTGTCGTTGCTTTGATTCACCACTCACGAATATTCACAAGGGGGATGTCAGACCACTGATTTTCCCTTTTATTCTGCTGTAGTCATGCAATATGAGCAAATACTGTAGGATAAGGGAGTACTGTACCCTTGTTTAGCAGTCACTTCAGATCTCAGACTTTGTCACTGAATGTTGATCTTGGATGGTGCCTTGCGTTTATCAGCAGTTTAGAATGTTGCCTGTATTCAGCATGTTGAAACTGTATAAAGTCATGTCTCTGTTAGTCTTACACGTGTTTTGAAAAATAAAGATGGCTAAACCGATATATGTTACTGTTTGGAATACTAACTTAATGTGGGATGAGAATAGTAGTATTGTACTGGCTGAAAATCTGCATTTTTTTTTTACCAGTTTTTTAGGAAACAATTGTCAGGTCTGGTAATTTTTCATTTCCTCCAGGGAGTTTTGTATTGAATCAAATATAAGTTAATTAGAAAAATACCATCTCAGGGGATTTTTCTATGCAGCAGAAATTGCACAAATGTTAATTAATGAACTAGAAATAGGAAGCAACCATTTAATGGCGGCCAGAAGGAAAATGTCTCCCTCTCGTGGTTCTACCACAGACATAAGAAAAAGTTACAAGAAGGCTGCATTTGAAGCCTCAGAACGTGCAAAGACCTGAAAATGTAATCTGCTTGGGAAGGCAATTATGCCCTTGACAATGACTGCAAACGCACATCGTTTTATAATTATTAAAGATGTGCAGTTAATGCACCGTGTAGCTTGCACTCTGATCAGCCTGCCTTCTATACTAAATCCATCTCGGTATGGATGAAACCGAGATGATGGGTGATACAGGGAGACTGTTATGCGCGTCTGTCTTGGCGTTAGACTGAGTGTGTAAATATATATATTTTTTCATTTTATAATGAAGCGTCTATTATCTAATAGCTTTTTCCCTATATAATTTGTAAATACTCTTTGTTTCGTATAACTAGTAGAATAATCAATTTAGCATCAATTTGACCTTTTTTGACGACAATGTTATTTTACCTCGGCTACGCGCCGTAGTTTACGTGAACTTAAAGTCTAGCATCTGACGTCACCTATGTTTACTTTTACATAAGCCACGCCCTCTGTTAGCAACTTGTGGCTAGCTCGTAACCGAGGAAGGCAGTGCTCCACAATCTGCTCCTCAGACACCACCCCGAGTCAAAGACTGTCGGCCCGGACACAATTCGGTGAGTAAACGTTGACTCGACAGCGTGTCGACGCTCACCGAATGACCGCTGTGGATAATGATAATAGATGAATTACGGAATTGCCGGTTGATAAAAAAAACCCCGCCGTGGAGAGAGGAACGGTTCTCGGAAGCTAACGTGGGGATGGACTGTTAGCTTTTGTCGGGGCTGTTAACGTTAAACGTCTCCCGCGAGGACGGTTCCGAAAAAAAAAAACCTTGCTCCCACGCTCCTTAACGTCACGTTATTGAAGACCGCGGTCATGTGAAACCCAGGCTCGTTGACACGCGGTGAGAGACGGCCCGGTTGAAGCCCAAATGGCGAGTGGCTGTCGCTGTTTAACGGGCATCAATTCCATCGATCTCAAAGCTCGCGTGGAGGCGACGATACGACACCGGCGGTGCCTTTGACGTGCCGACGGACGGTTAGCGGCTGGCTGCGGGAGGGTTACTGCCCGAGCTAACGGGAACGAATATTAACCAAGCACATGCGACATTTGTGCATTCTCCCCTCCGGTGGGGAGCGATCGCGTTGAAAATGATTAATCTGACAGGGGGAAACTCACCCGGAACGAATGATTGTTTGTCGATTATTATCGATGAGCTGCTTTGGGTATGTAATATAACATAGTTCTGATGGGGGGTGGGGGGGGGGGACAAGTCACACAGCTGTTTCCTAATTAGTTGAGATTCCTATGTCTTTGCCATCATGCAATACTAACGTTTGAGTGCAACTACGGCAACAACAAAAAAACTATGCAACTAATCGTCATGGAAAGCATTTGTTGTTACAGTCAATAGTTGACTTGTGGGTTGCCGTGAAACCAGTTGGCACGAATTGCATTCTTAAAGCGAGAGGCTGTGTATTGTTGACTCTTTTGCTCTTTCTAGGCCCCTTTTGCAGTGTTTCCTCTGCATTCTTTGAAGAGTGGTGCCCCCTCACTGCCGGAGCGCTGCCCCCATGGTGAGAACTCTTTCCATCCGCTTATTTACACAGTCCATCCTGAAAACTGTTCCCCCCCCCACCCCCCCGGCCGCGTGACTGTTCAATTATCTCATTCCAACAATTTTCCGATATGATCTGTCTTTGAAATAATGCATAATGAAGCTGACGTGGAACAGATTCCGTCATCTTCTGGGCTCACACAAACCCAAATCTCGACCGACATCTTTATAAATGTCCACAGGAAACGCTGCCCTTTTGTGTTTTACAACTAATCCTGGTCCTTGAAAGCCCAAGTAAACACAGCAGAAACCTCACCAGCAAACGGCCTGTGTTGATTAGATTAGGTTTTTAGGTTCTTCGGTTATACCCACCTACACACATGGCTGACGCTGGACATAACTGACTATTCAGTCATCATGTTAGTCATTCTCAAATACAGGAAATGCTGATTTCTGTTTTTTCTATGATTTGTTTGTGGCTGACCGGTGGTTCAGTTTTTGGTCAAAAGAGGAAGGCTAATCGGTTCATATTTCAGATGTTGCCCAAATGTTGATGTTGGCTCCCAGCGGTGCTTGACTGGTTGGTTGGTTGGTTGATTTTAAAATATTGATTTGAATATGGGAATGTAGTTGGGCTTATCCATGACGCTGCGTGGTCTGAGCCTTTTCTGTGTAGGTTTCCATCTGTTCACATTTATTTGTTTGCCTTCTTTATTTACCTTTGTTTATGCTGCTCAGCTTTTGACTTCAACACGCCCAAGCTGTATACATAAAAGCCTACTTGTGCATTGTACTGCCTGCCATGGCCGTTTATCGCACCACCTGGTTAATGGTAAATTGTTCCAGAAGGAAGATATGTTTGCACATAAACATGGACCCAGGGCCCCTGTGTTTACAGTAGTCATGGCAGCACTAGGTTATTCAACAAATAGACCTAGCATGTTCCTCCCTCACTTGTAGAAGAGAATGTTTGTCTTGGTGGGTAGAGCTACAGGAGTGCAGTTCTTTGCCTTTATTCCGGTCAATTTCTGCATTCAAGACAGGGATTGGTTCTTTTACGTGGTTTTATCATTTTGGTTAACTTCAGACACTATGTATATCTAGATTTCTGTGGGAGAAGAGACCTTCTCGCCATGCGAACCAAATGGCTCGTCAAACACACTCAAACATGTATGGCATTATATTGTACTGCTTCCTCTGGTTATTTTCGTCTATATTTTTATACATATGCATTTCCTTTCTCAGCTCAGTGAAGTCCAGATGCATGAGTCTGGGTCAGAACCAACAAGCCACATCATTCCAGCCATTCAGACAGAAAACGGGAATAACAGTGAGAATGGGAGTCGAGTGAGGAGCAGCCAGACTCCTCCTCCAGAGGCACCACAGGTCAGTCTTTTTTACCTTTTTCCTTTTCTCGATCGCTTCCTTTTCTTCAAAGATTGTGATACGTTTAGTATTTACGTATTCGACTGAAATACCACACGGTGTTGGAGTTGAGCTGCAGATATACTGATGGGTACTTCTTCCAAGCCAACGTTTTAAAAGCCTTACCAATGTACCAAAGAGTGTCGCAGCTCTAGCATTCTAGGAACGAGGACATCTTTGTAAAGTCTTTGTATATAGCCATTTTAAGATCTTCCTTTAAGCCCCTTGCATGATTTTCTTAACCACCATTTCTAGTTTATCGCATCCCTTTTGGGCTGCGGATTTTTGATTATATTGATTATAATTTAAAAGAAATGGGGTGATGCATACGTAAAAGATAGCTGTCCGGAAGCAAAAGCTTCTTTTCTTTTTTTTTTTTGCAGTAGAGTGCCTCTCTACTAAGGACTGCATGGGGCATGTGTAAATGTTTGTCCTCAACACGAAAATATGTGTCCGAACTGATGCAGCTGTTTTTCTTTCACCTCTTTGGACACGGTGCATTGGATTTTCTGCACAGCCAAAAACGTCATATCTTTTATTTGTTACAGGAGAATGTGTGCAACTTTTGTTTTTGCGATCTTCACGTGTAACGGTATCTCACTTGTCTCAGTTATACACTGTGATTTATATCTATGCTGACGGGGGGAACACAGGGATGGGGGGAGGGGTGGAGAATGGGGAGGAGGAGAAGGGGAGGGAGAGCACAGCTCCTGCTGGGCGGAGGGATCAGTGTTATTTTGTTAGTTGTATTCATGTTCACATCATCTTTCAGGCAGACTGTTATTGCTGAGCAGCGTTTGTTTTTTCAGTGCTAAGACGAACGGTCTGTCTGGTTAGACCGACTCATCCTGTGCTTGTTTGTGAAGTAGCATTCAACATTTATGCATGGTTGAAATGTGTCAGTGAAAAACATGTCACACCCTTTGTGGTCATTGTACTGATTGATTTCATAATTTCATATCACCTCTTATACAATCGGCATGTGGTCCGTGAGCCGCACCCATCGGGGCATATTAGTAAACCGGTAAGGGAAAGCAGTCGTGTTAGTTTTCTGCGTTCCTATTTGCTGTCAGTCATCTCAGAGTTCACAAGACCAGTCTTGCGGGAACAGATCTGTGTTTACACTCAGTCCCTCACTGGTATGACTTTCAACAATAACAACAACAGAAGATGTTTGGACTTGCTGGCTGCCATGGCAACGCGGATTAGGCGGAGGCTGTTGTTGTGTTGATGGTGTCCACAGAAAAACAGAGGGGCCAACTGGCTGTTTGTGGGATGGACCTGTTTTCATTGCTTTGATGGCCACCTCTGGAGCCTTGGATTTCATAAGAAAGGACAAAGTAGGAGGCAGTCATCTGTGATTGTTAGCCCAAAGCCTGTGTGAAATTCACTGTCAGTTTGTTTACCCGATTCAAAACAGACTCTGCTTCGGAGAGAAATGTTTGTTTGTGGTTCAGACCTTAATTAAAATACGGATCTCGAGATCTGTTTTCATAAACATGCTCTGTATGCTTTTTATTTATTCATTATTTATATGTCTGTGCGATTTTGATTACTCCGTTTATGTTTACGGTAAACATCCCTTGAGCCGTGAGGCTTGACAGGGAGGGGGATGGTGTGGTAATTGCTGCAGGCTTTGCAGAGGTTGTTGTTGTTGTTGTTGTTATGATGGAGTTCTTATTCCCCTAAGACATCCGATGTTGTTGTTGTTGGGTTGTTTTTTTGCAGAAATGGGAGGCGGGCCAAGTTTATAACGCCTGGTTGACCATTGACTTGAGAATTATGGGGAGTAACAATGTTATTTCTTTGTGTACGAGACGTAGAAATGTATTGATTCAATGGCCATAGAATGTGAAGTGGACATTTTATATGCTACTCATTGCTTTGGTCGTTTTTGATAAATCACAACGTCAAAACAGTTGCAGAGAAGAAATACATTTACATTGAAAACCTACGATAATATCACCATATTACAGCAAAGCTTCGCCTGTCTGCATTCCTACTTTCATTAGCTAAAGAGCGTTGATTTAGCATTTAGGTAAACTCTTATTACTCTACATTTCACCATGGTAACCATGGCAGGCCTACATTAGGTCTGACATGAGAGCACTCGGACTGATGGTGCTCTTGAGTGAGATAACAAACTTGAGTGGGAGAGCACATGATTAAAGTGTGTGTATGTAGAGGGGGGCGGTATGGTGGTGTTTTCACAAATAACCTAGTGTCCAGCTGTGGAAATGAGTTCATGAGCCGTCGCTTGCAGTCTCAGTTGAACTTTTTAAAAGGTTTGGATTCAGGGATTCACCACTAAATGTTTTTTACTTGTCACCCTGCAGTCGCAGTAAAACTTTACCTCTCGGAGGTTATGCGTGTGCGTGCGTGCGTGCGTGCGTGTGCGTGTGCGTGTGTGTGTGTGTGTGTGTTAAAATCACTGTTAGAAACTCTGCACATATTTATACATGACAAAGAAACGAGGGTACTCCAGCAGGAATAAAGCTGTGTCTTTTAATCCTTTACCTTGATTAAAGAGATATGGTTTCTTGTTTACATGTAAACACACTGATTGTCGACACTAGACTGCAGCTCAACTAGCTTCCATGCATATTTACACACCCACAACAGCCTACCTATGTTACATATGCCTGCGTATTACATCGCCCTTCTAAACTGTTAGTGGGATTTTTTTGTGGTATAGATTATAAATAGCATTTGTTGTTGTTTTTTCTTTTATGATGCAGGTTCCAGAGTCATTATCCATGATGACCCCACCAGCAGAGGCCCCCCAGCAGTTGCAACAGACCCCACAGCAGCAGGTCCTCAGTCCTCAGCAGCTCCAAGCACTGCTCCAGCAGCAGAAAGCACTCATGTTACACCAGGTAAATCTATGTTTAGTTCTGCATTCGTCATGGCCCACATCAAACCCTCGTGCTTTTATTTTGTTTGACTGAAATGTCATCAACCTTTCTGCAGCAACAGATTCAAGAGGTCTTTAAGAATCAGCAAGAGCAGCTAAACATCCAGCTGCTACAACAAAAGAATGCTGGGATTGTTAGTCAAGAGGTAACCGTTTTTCCATTTATAGCCGACGTCTCCTATGATTACTTTCTCTATTTCATCTCCTAATCTTGAAAAGTGCCTTATCAGTGAAATGTTTTATCAGTAGTTTCTTTACCAGGTCAATAATAGTTGATCATTGTGGCCCTACTCATCGTGTAACAAGGGTGAGGGGTGGTGTGATTTGGTTCCGTATGCTTGAATGGCAAATAGCAATTATACTTGGTGTTATGACCATTTGCCCATACAGCCAGGAATATCACTTTCAAAATGTCCAATTCTCTGGGACTAACGCATGAGCTCGTGTGCATGTATTTGTGTGATCTCATCAATTAACCGAAATTAATGCCGCGTAAGTGCGCACTTGGCAGAGTGCATGAGGCAGCAGGTGTTTGAGGCAAAGAAAATAATTACATTACATGTTATTTAGCTGACGCTTTTATCCAAAGCGACTTACATTGTTCATATTATAACCCATGTCTTACATTTTTGCCTGAGGCGCAATTACGGGTTAGGTGTCCTGCTCATGGACACTTCAACATGGGGCAGCTGGGATTCGAACCACTAACCTTGCGGCCCCCTGCGCACTGCACTACTCCATGCGCCACCATCTCCCCACATATGCTCCTGGCTGAAAGTCACTGTCTTTGGCCAAACTGTGTATTTGTTCCATTGGTAATACAAAGTTTGACCAGAAAACAAAATTCTGCTCAGGAGAAGGTCACTAGGCTTCTTGAAATAGCTGATATTTTGTGGGTGGGTGTGTGTGTGTGTGTGTGTGTGTGGCCCCTGAAAATAGTTCCACTGTGAAGAATTGATTTTAAAAAGTTTCTTTCCTGAGCTGCACACAGAACGAAGCCTTTACTGAGGCGTGTTGTGTCGTCTGTGTCCCAGCTGACAGCCCAGCAGATCGCCATCCAGCAGCAGCTTCTTCAGGTGCAGCAGCAACATCTCCTCAACCTGCAGAGACAGGGCCTGCTGTCCGTCCTCCCCAGCAGCCCCATTGCACTCGCAGGTAAACGGGCAAGGGGACCATTGCATTCACGCAGGAAGCTTTTCGTACCAACAGACATAGACCGATATCGTATTAATGGGGCGTTTAGTTAGGAGCATTTACAATCCCCGTGAATGCAGGCTCACTCATGCACATTTATTATGTTTCCTTTGGTGATCTACAGAAGCCATCCTTTTTTTTTTAAATAAAGATCAAATTGATAACGACATGAGTTTGCACGAGTTACAAAGCGTGCATTTTAACACCACAGCTTATTTATATTTGCATTTCAGGCTGTGAGACTGGCAGCATCCTGTTGGCTGGAGACACCAGAGAGTCCTCCAGTCAGCAGTCTCCCGCCAACGGTCACCCCGCTCCTAAGAGGACAGAAAGGTGCGTTGGCAAATCACACTGTCCGGGGAGAACTTTAGTTTCTTGAGCGGTCCCAACATGTCGACTCCTGAGATGTCTCATCCGTGGTGGATTTGTACTTGTTGCAGAGGGTCACTGGATGAAAACTCACAGAACAGCCACGCACTATATGGAAATGGAATGTGCAAATGGCCCGGCTGTGAAACCGTCTTTGGAGACTTTCAGGCATTTCTCAAGTGAGTGGCGAAACTTTATATTATCTAGTAAAGGTCATATAGTCAATATTTTAGATGCAGGAAAGAAATGTGTATGCATACACAAAATCTGTGACTTTCACATCATAATCAAAGCCTCAGTTAGAATTTCTATTTACCGTATTTTCGCGACTATAAGGCGCACTTAAAATCCTTTTTTCCCCTCAAAAAACGACAGTGCGCCGTATAACCCGGAGCGCCATATACATGGATCAATTGGTTGATCCATACTGGTTAACGAGGATCCATTGGAGGGAAAGGCTGGTGCCAGCAGCCGCGGTAATTCCAGCTCCAATAGCGTATATTAAAGCTGCTGTAGTTAAAAATGCTGGTAGTTGGATCTCGGGATCGAGCTGTTCCAGCGCTGCCTCTCGGTGCAAGATGCACGAAAGCATTTGCCAAGAATGTTGGAGGTACAGAGATATTGTTAATATCCACATTAACGTTTGAACAACGTTACCATGGGAGAGAAGAGTTTTCAGAACGCTTAATAAAGTTTGATTTAGCACAGCCCGATCTAGTGGATGCATAACGCAGCCCCAGTCAAACGCTTTACTGCAGTATCTTCTATGCGCCTTATAATCCGGTGCGCCTTGTAGTCGCGAAAATACGGTACTTTTATTTCACAATCGTAGTTTCCTTTTTCTGTGGTGTACAGCTGTGTTGATACTCAACGTTAATGATGAAATCAAATCGATGTTGACGTCTTATTTATTTTCCCTAGCCTGTACAACACATGGTGTCTCTTTTCAACGTGTCCTGATTGTAAATGTGCTTGTGTGCAGACATTTGGACGGTGAACATACACTGGATGACAAGAGCACCGCACAGTGCCGTGTGCAGATGCAAGTAGTTCAGCAGTTGGAACTGCAGGTACGCATTTGATTAATCTTCTTTATTTATAGATATTTTTTATTATTAAAATAAAACCACAAAAGGCATGAAACATCTGATTTATTAACAGTGCTTACATTTTAAAATAACTTGGCTATTACAAAGCAGCCTGGAGTATATGGTTCTATTGAAAATGAAAGGAAGAGCTTTGCCAAACCTCTTGACAGTGAATGCATGACTAGTTGCTGCAGTGGTGGCGTGTTTTCACACCAGCGCTGGAAACTGAAGTGATGTCTTTGGATAATTACACTTTTCAGAAAGCCAGAAACCGACTGTGATTTTGTCATTTAACACTCACTCTGATTTCACCGACCGTCCACCTCTATTTCTGTCCCCTTCTCTATCACAGTTGAGAAAGGACAAAGAGCGGCTGCAAGCTATGATGGCTCATCTGAAGTCCTCTGAACCCAAACCTGCAGCCCAGCCTGTGAGTCCCCGCTGCGCCGGTTCCCTTCCGTTAGAACCAACGTCGCTCTGCTGTGGTCCTGATCTCTTTGTATGCTTGTTTGTTTTCCAGGTGAACCTGGCGGCCAACGTGGCCTTCTCCCAGGCGACGTTGCCCAAGGGCTCGCCTCCTATAAGTTTGTCTCAGAGTGCCACAGCGCCGTCCACACCCATGACGCCGCTCTCTGAATCCCCCTCGGTCCTCACTCCCCCCAGCAGCGCGTTCACCGGGCCCCCCGTGCGGCGGCGATACAGCCGCTCGGTGAGCCAAGGTAACGGTGAGCTCAGGAACCACAACCTCTTTTACACTTTGTGCAGGTTTTCAAGCTGAAGCATGCCTCTGTGAAAAATTTCTCTTTTTTACCAGAATTGGTGAAGATTCCTTCTTTGATTTTATATTTTGATTGTGGGTTTGTTTGACCGTTTCTTGTGCATGTCGTTCCACAGATATCGTCGATAATAAGGAGTTCTACTTGAGCACAGAAGTTAGACCTCCGTTTACGTATGCGTCTCTCATACGACAGGTAAGAAAACTAAACATCAACATTACGGTTACTCTGCCACATCGGAATTGAGCACATCATTTCTTTGCTGTGCAACAATTTCTTGCATGCTCTTTCTTTCAGGCAATCTTTGAATCACCTCGCAATCAGCTGACACTAAATGAAATCTACAACTGGTTCACAAGAAACTTTGCATATTTCCGGCGCAACGCAGCTACCTGGAAGGTATGAACTGTACACCACTTTTCACAGTTTTGTTGGATAGAAACGTATAAAACAGGTCTTTGGATACATTTGGTGGTATTTATATGTACAAATTCAGTACTTGACGGCAGTCCTAATATCCTCGTGTCTTTCTACGATCTTCCAGAATGCCGTCAGACATAATCTCAGCCTCCATAAATGCTTCGTCCGTTTGGAAAACGTGAAGGGAGCGGTGTGGACCGTGGACGAGATCGAGTTCCACCGGAGGCGGCCCCAGAAGGCGGCCAGTAACGGGTGGGTATCGGACACTGAGCCGAAGGTCAGATAAAGCCCGCCGTTATTGACCTTGCTCCACTTGCTCAAGTGCACACCATATTTACTGTAAGCAAGTTGCAGGGGCTAAGTCCGAGTGTGCTACAAACAACAATCGGATTTTTGCGCGTCCACGCAAGCAAACGGACGCCTCCGCGAACAGAAGGGACATTCCACAGAACCCAAATCCTCCTGAAACACACCAGCAGCCTGTGGGCAGGTGTGGATCCGGTGGTCGATGCCTCGTGGTGGTTTTAGTCGGCTTGTCGCCACAGTTACTCAAACTTTAAAAAAAGAGATCTGTGCGGTGTGCATGTTGGCGGCTGCTCACAGAGAAAGTAGTTTTAGTATATCCAACCTGGCTTTGCCCTGGTTAGTTACTGCTCTTACAAGTTTCCCCTTCTTCCATACACATTTTACAATTATAGCAGTTGCTATAATTTAAATCTTTAATTTAAAACACCAAAACTTCTTTTTGTTTTTTCTTTTTTTTAACCTCAATGTCAATCATTTCGAATAACGTTGGCTCAAATACATTCTCTTTTTTTATGTTAGCAACTGACATTAGTATACTTGCTAAACAAGAACCCAGTAAAACATGCAGTCAACGGCTTCCCGCATGATACGGTGTTAAAAGACTAAACTGTAAAAAGGCTAAAGAGACTAAACTGAGAATGACTTTTGGTTTCTTCTCTGCACTTCTAGCTCCCTGCTGAAAAACTCCCAGCACCATCCGAGCGTGGCTGGGTCTGCTCCTCTGGTAATATAATAAATCAATGTACGCTGCAGAATCCCGATGTGTGTTGATGCAATGTCGTAATGAGGACGTTAACGCTTTCAGAGTGGCGGTCTAGACGGCAACAACTCCCTCTACAACCCGGCCTTTATGGGCAGCATCCCGTTTCACTCCCTGTCTCATGTTCTCCAAGAGCAGATGAATGGAGCTCTAGCTAATGGCTCTGGATACCAAAGTGACAGCAGTGCAACACAGTCCCCTCCTCAAGCTTTGTAAGTGTCTGCTGCAGAGCTACTTCCCTTTTTGCTGAGCTGTGATAGATTGCAATCATGTGATAACAAGTCCTGATTATGTTTGTTTGTTTTTTATTCATCAAACCAGCATTAAAGAGGAGCAAGAGGACGAGGAGATTTGTGAAGGTTATACCTACGAATCCCCGGAGAGCACGGACGAGCACGGCCACAGCCCCGAGACGCACCACGACGAAGACCACGGCAGCCCACAGAGGCCCCACCTCCACTTCAACAAAGTGCCTTCTCTCTGACCGGGAGGTCCAAGCGCCCACTCGCGTGACTTTGTATTTCAAAGGTTTCTAAAATGACTGCTTCATCTACTTAACCCAACACTCTCTTCTTGGGGATTTTTTTATTTTTTTTATTGGCATTTTCTTTTCTTTTTTGTTAATCTAGCTCAGATTTTTCTGTAAAGTAGGATGACATCACAAAAATGCATCTTTTTATGATTTTTAATTTTTTTAAGTATATATGAATATATATATATATATTTACACACACATGTATATTATGTATTATGTGTATTTATATACGTGTATATATATATATATATATAATATATATATATATATATATATACACGTATATAAATACACACACACAAATATATATATATAATATACATGTGTGTGTAAATATATATATATATATTCATATATATATATAATATATATATATTATATATATATATTTACACACACATGTACATTATGTATTATGTGTATTTATATACGTGTATGTATATATATATAATATATATATATATATTATATATATAATATATATATATATATATATATATACACGTATATAAATACACACACACAAATATATATATATAATATACATGTGTGTGTAAATATATATATATATATATATAATATATATATATATATGTATAATATATATATATATATTATATATATATATTTACACACACATGTATATTATATATATATATAATATATATTTGTGTGTGTGTGTATTTATATACGTGTATATATTTATATAAGTTTATCTACACGTGTGCGTGTGAAAACTAAAGGACCATGAGCAGAGAAGCCAAAGGAAAAGGAACATTAAAAGCACTTCACAATGAATCGATTCTGTATAGCTACGTTATGCTATATTAGGGCCTCACTACCTGATTTTTATTTTAGTAGTGATAATATATAAAGATTTGTAGAAGAAATTAAATGTTGCTTTGAAAATAAAAATGTTCACCTCGAACGTGATCTGATATATTTGTATTTAAGGTTAAATCAGTTGATGAAAAGAATGTGTAGCTTCTTTATACTTGTTGGTCTTTTTCACCCCTTCCATAAACATTGCGGAATTCCGCTCTTAATTGAGCTTGTAAGCGTAGAAAATACAGATTTAACATAATTGTAAAACAATGCATCTTTATGAATAATAAATCCCTCATGAAAAATGTGAATTGTGTATGTCTTTTATCCACATTCATGAAGACATTTAGCGCCAATGGGTTCTTAATGGCAAATAGGCTGAATTTTACAGTGGCCTTTCCTTTGAATAAGTGTTATAAATTCACCTTTTGTTATGTTAGCAGGCCACTGGGGTTAGAAGCACTGGTTGCAGCAACATGATACATTGCGGTAAGACCACTTTATGTAGACTTTAATGTTGTACTGATATCATCCATCCTTACTTACTGCATCTAGGTGTTCTGATAAGTGGCCCGGCTTGATTTTCTATCGACCATAATTGAATGCATCTTCTATGTGTTACGTGTCAACGACTTGTAGTCGTGCTTCCTGATTGGCGAGTATTGATCGCTGTCGAGTGCGCTCACAATGTGGGTGTGTGCATGATGATGGGAGGTTCTCGAGCTCACAGGGAGTCCACAGCTGCAGATGCCACCGATCACGCTGTTGGATATTTACCAGTACAGAAAGGTAATCTGAAAAATTAATATATTTGGCAGAATTAATCATTGAATGTGTCTTTTTTTTCAATGTACACCTCCAGTAAACATGCACATTTGGTGTCTTGCAATAAGGATTTATTGCTGTCTGACTTTAGTCAGGTTATTGACTTGGTTATTTTGATTAAGGTGGTGCTTTGCATGTGTGTCTCACGCCAGTGTCATCACTTTGCTGCTTTTAAGATGACGGCTCATTTGAAGCTCCCTGTGGATAATCGGGACGGTATCGAGCTGGAGGAAATAGAGGACCATGAGTGGGACGGTAGGTTGCTCTTGTGTTTTCCATGTCGGGTTCCAGCTGCGCTGCTCAGGTGAAGTTATTGTTAGTCACAGCTATAAAACTGCGTTTGTAACTGATTGATGTTTATGGTGCATGCCAAATGTCAGCGGAGAAGTATATTTTCCTCCCGGACAATTCAGTCCAGGAAACTAGATCCAAATAAAAGCTTGCAAATCGATAAATCTCCCCTCGCCGAAGTTTTATTGAGCAAGCCTCCTCCATTAGACAGCTGAGGTCTCACCTCCCTGACATGCCGCATGTTAATGGTGCTCTGAATTATTAAAACTCCCTCATACGCATTCTCAGTCGCTTGTGCTGATGTGCTCACTGAATTGACATGATTTAGGGCCAAAGTTTTTCCTCTTATTGTGTGTGTGTTTTTTTTTATTTATATTTGTATTATCACTATTTCAAAGGCAGCATCCCTAAGCTAGTCACGGATCATCCACCCAGGAAGATGGCGGGCAAGCTGGTCAGCGGGGCGTGCAGGCTGAGCGCCATATCGGAGAAGGAGCCGGAGCAGCCGGACCTCGCCCCCCCTTCCCGTGAGGCCCCGGGCGGCCGTGAATGGGCTGGAACCAGCTTCTCCGTTGGTTCTGACAAGCTCAAGAGCAGCAGCAGCAGTGGTGACTTCTCCTTGGAAGACTCGTGCCAGGCTGGCAGTGGAGGTATTGTTCAACTCCTTGAAGTTGGTGAAATCGAGAAGCCCTGGACTTTATTAACCACATGATGGCCACAGTTGCACAGGAGGAAACGTATTGCCTCACTACCGTCCCCCCCCCCTCCCCCCTCTCTCTCTCTCTCTCTCGTATTCTTCTACCTTCTTCCACCAGACGCGTGTGCAGCACTTCTTCTCGCCTGCCTGCACTGTCGTTTTCACGAGTTCGTGGTCCTGCTGTTGGATGCGTGCGAGCTGGCCGTGGGTCGCTGCTTCCCCTTGTACAAATACGTCGCCGCAGCCAGTGACCAGCAGGGAAGCGACTGCTGCAACTACAACCTGGAGATGGACTGCAACTGCTGCGGCTCCTGTCAGGACGCGGGAGAACTCATCGAGCTGGCCATGGAGATGTCGGAGGTCTGCTATCGCTGAGGGGCTTCGTCGCCTGCGGCCTCCCCCCCCCCCCCCGCCAACACAGTGGAAAAACCACAAACTTTGTAAATGTGAAAAAAAAGACTGAATGCTAAAAAAAAAAACGAACTGTCCCGCACTGTCTCCTTCTCAGCCAAATTTGATGCCCGGGTTGCCTTTTTATTGCGGTGGTTCACCGTGTGAGCCGCTGCAGAGTCGCCTGTCTCGGTGAAAGGGGGAAACGGCTCCTCTGTGGTTGAGGGATGCCAACACCCCGTCTGTTTCGGAGCCCCGCTCACATCCTGTGCGTCTCCGGTGTCTCCCCCCACGCAGCATGAACGAGGATCTGGGAGCATGTTTTCAAAAAAAAAAAAAAAAAAAGACAACTCCGACCATTCAAGTGATCACAGCATGTGTTCTACACACCAGGGGGATTTATCAGGATGGTTAAATGTGAATGGAAATAAATTATATCATGCATCAAAACGTTTGTTTTTGTAATTTATATTAAGATTGTTCGGTAGTATTTTCTATTATTTGGTTTACATGTTCACTGTCATTCCAAATGAATGTGATACAATATTTCTCCATTTGTTTTCTTTTAGAAGTTCTTTAGGTCCATTGGCCCTGCAGGATGAGTTGTATGTCCATTGGTGTGCTCTGTTGACTGGGGGAGGGGGATGTCACTCGCATGTGGAACACGGATAGGACCTGGTCGTGCATTCCAAGCGTAATCGCTCACGTTGGTGGCCCGGGAAGCTGGATGGAGATACTGTCCTCGTCGTCGCCACGGCTCCCAGGGGGTGTCTGGACGACATCATTGACCGTGTTACACTTCTATTGTCGGCTAACTCTACGTAACCATTGTAGCAGAGGGCTTTTTCTACACTTCAGCGTTATTTTAAATGAAGATCTTTGAAATTGCACTTAAAGGTTTAACAGTTTGTGCCTTTTTTGGATTAATTCCAATGTTTACCTGATGTTGGTTTGTGTTTGCGTATATTCTAACCTTGTTTAGAGCCAATGAGGATTTGAGTTTGGAAATGAAAATGTCTAATATGCGTAGTCGCATGGAAACTAAATCGCACATCTTTCTCTTATTGTGTTATTAATAAACATGCCTAATTATTGTGCCTACTGTCCACTTGTTGTTTCTATACATGAGCCCTCACCTGAAAGCCAACCATATTACCACATTTTCTCAATGATAAGTTACTTATTACCAAAAAAACACAAACTCAACAAATATTCCAATAAACTTTTAATATTTCTCACAAGATATTTTCCACATTGGGTACCGATGGGTTTCACTAATCTGAAACCAATGCGTACAGTGACTATTGAAATATTCATCTCATTTAGGCGGTAACAAAAAGGACAGTAGCAACATCAGCAGAAGTCATTGTCTGTATGAACCAAAGCAATGAGAGCAAGCTGAATTACACAGGCCTTTTGTAATTATTTTACCTTTAATTAATAGCTGGAAGATCTATTTAGAGGAATCTCGTCAGAGTGATGGCTTTACATGATTTGCCACCACCATCAGGTGTGATGCCGATGTTTATTCCAACCTGTCACATTTCAGGGGTTTATGATTCATGCCCCATTGAAAGATAAAGCTTATTTGGGTTCAGGCAATGTTTATCTTCATATTAAGGCTCGGTAGCTGGCTTTAAAAGCCCTTCTGCAGTCCACTCAAGCTGTAATTCACCCCATGGCCAGAAAAATCCACTTAAGGTCCACTTATGATCTTTTTCTAGGCTTTCAAACACACATCAATTAATGTTTCATACTTCCTTAGTGCCATGTGACGACAGCTGAGCCATCTCCATTTGTTGATGAAGACTGTGGTTGACAGCTTTGGAAAAGCAATCATTAAGTCTATCTTCAGTTTTAGTTTCCTCCCAAACTACTGTTTCCAAAGATGGGAATTAACTCGATTGAAATCCTATTTTCGAGATTGCTTGTCATGTTGAAAGAGAACGACCACTAACGTGTGCATTATCTAAGGTGTTATGTGTTCACAATACACAAGTATTTTATATCTAATTTTGGCAGTACATTTTGGCATCACATTGCACTACATCCACACTATCTGAAGAGTATATTGAATATTCAGAACTACTCTGGAAACACCGCCTTCAGTGTAGTTTGACCGTAATAGATATTAAACAAAATAAAAACCAGGCCAATGTGTTCAGTAAAAAATACATGACATAAATAAGGACATTATGTATTAAATAATCATGTGAATAAACAAGTCAAATATTATAAGATTAAGCGGCTATAGCCATGCCAGAGAGGCTCACCCTAATAAAGATGATTAATACTTTGGGCACCATGCATTTCTGTACAAAATGTAATCCATCTAATCGATATTAAGTTCAACTTCAAGTCAACATTGCCATCTCTAGACCCAGGCCGCTAGTGAAACCATTCGACAACTTAGCAAAGTCTCGGAACTGTTGTTTCATCTGTCTTATTCTCATGGCATTGCACAATACCCCACTGACACTTTGGAAAAGTACTTATTAAGCCAATTAGCTCCTGTTGCCTATGACGACAGAACACGCGTTCGCTTTTGCTCTTTGTGTTTCCTTCTATGAAAAATAACTTTAAAGGCACAGCTCTCTCTCACAATAACTCTGAATGAATGAGTTAAATGCTCATTTTAACAAGCCAACCTAGCCAGTTAGCTGGCTAGCATCTTTAGCCGCTTTGTGCTAATGCAAAGTAGCCGTTTGGTGCTAGGCCCGTTGCTACGTCGTCGAGCATTGTGGTCGAGTCCCTGTAGAGAGGATTCAGTGATTGTCGGAAGTAGAGAGTAGAGGGAGAGTGCCATTACTGAGTATAGACACAATGGTTCTGTGAAATAAACCAATTCTGTACAGAATATCAAACAAAACACTTCATATAAAAATAATACTAATGAAAAGGCATTCATTTACTATTATGATTATTATAATATTTTAAATGATTACTTATTATCAGAAGTCAGTGGTTTGTTTTTGTTTGTGATCATAATGCCTTATTTAATCATTCAGTACTGAACATTTTGGGGTTCCATCAAAACAAGGTTTTCCTGTGGCTTGAGTAAGAAAGGCTAATAATGTTACATTGTGTCGACAAACGCCCCTTTCCTACTACTTACTAAAGTACTTTGGCACTCTTCAGCTAATACATAAAGCACCAAACACAAGAATGAACATCAACAACATGTTGCATCACTGTCTTAACTCCTCTAACATCACCAGTGTAACAGAAAAAACTGTAAGGCACTTAAAATCAATTCAAATATACTTACTTTTACACTGATTTAGGGCTTATTCATAAGGAGATCACATTGTCGAGACATGACGCCGCTTTGCAGGCACAACATCAACCATTGCATAGTTTCACAAACGGAGCTTGTGCTGTAACAGGGCTCTCAATGTATGGCAGGTAGTAATAAACAAAGTCATACTAATGCAATGTGCTACAACTGTTGAAAACAAACGGACAAAATATACAACAACTATATGCCATAAAGAATCTACAATCTCATACAATATTCTGTATGCCTTTGAAAAGGCAAATACAATAGTTTATGCTTGGATGAGAAAAAGGTGAACAGATTACAGATGTCATTCCAGTGTTTTGACAATGTCATGCATGTCATACAAAATCCCAAAGCAGTCTCTTTTTAGTCCGTGGAAATATAAAGGTTCACATAATAGTGGAAAAGAAAACTTCCTTGATGTGAAATATCACCACAGTGGTGTAAAAAAATAAAAAAAATCAATAATAATAATTTAGGGAAATAGAAAATTGTAAAAAAAACTCGAAACGTGCCTCCATACATGTCTGAGTATGCAGAAATAGTAGCATTTAATCAGCTCTGAACCCTGCAGACAAGAACACAATAAAACACCGCTGGTTCATCTTTAAGTGTGTTGAAACTTAACTTATTGTGCTGCTTCATATTCATCACGACGCTGAATAACGTATTACAACAGGCCATTATCAAGGGTGATTTTGTTATTTGAATTATCGCAAAGGAGACATATTAGCTTTCTATTCTTAACGTGCTTTTGTTTATTTGTCGTTTCAAAAAGGCTCTTTTAAAGGCCTTGTCCTAAATACCTCTCAGGGGAATGTCTACTTAACATAGATACATAAATAAGATGAAATCTACAAATGATTAATATTCATCAAAGGAAAAAATGTCAACTGGATGACTGACAAACAGCCAAAAACTGTGCACAGCAATATAACATTGATGTATGAATGTCTTAATAAGGCATTGGCACATTCAAGTTCATTCTAAGACACAAGGAGTGTAAAGCACTATCGTAATAAATAGATCTTCTTTCTTCTATTATCGCTACCGATTTAAAAAGCAGTGTTTATCTAAAACAAAAAATATCTACACTATTGACCGTGATTCATAACGTCCCTAGATTCTTTGGAATCAATAGAAATAAACATAATCTAGCTTCTATTTAAAGTTTAACGCATGTCTTTTTTAAAAAATATAAAAACCTCTATTATTGTAACTCATTGTCATCAAAGCATTGATTGGAGCAAACACACTTTATAATCAGTCCTTTGAAATCCAGGTTGAGGGCTTGACAAAGACCAAGATATCACTAAAAAATGCACGAATGGAAAAGATTAAACGCATGTAAACACGGACGAGGAAAACACAACAACGGGAGAAAGCTGGGGGGGGGGGGCACTTGCAGCAGGGTGGAGACGGTCGGAGACGCACCGCAGGTATCCTCCAGCAGGGGCCGCTAACAGACCTCCTCATTCTCATCCATGCTCACGCTGCTCTTGCGACTGCTGTCCTTGGAGGTGTCCGGCGAGATGGACGAGAGCAAAGGGTCCCGCCCTCTCACCGGGGACAGGGTGTCTTCCATGAGGACGTCGTTGAGTTTGGAGCCCGGCTTGTAGTGGCCCTCCGCCGGGAAGTCGGCGTGGCCCTCGCTCAGCTCCGGGGCGCCGGGCGTCTCCGGGGTGCGGGCCGCGTGGTGCTGCTGGTGGTGATGAGGGTGGAGCGCGTACAGCTCCTGGCGACAGTCGTCCGGCGCCGTCTCCTGCTTGATGGGCCGGGCGCAGAGTTCGGGGGAGCAGAGCGCCGGGGGTGCGATGACCAGGCCGTGCGCCCGGGCCTGCATCTCTAACTCCTTCGGGTGGAAGACACATCTGGGTGAATGAGTGAATCAGCGAGGAGCTTCTCTCCTAAATTTATCTCTTTTGTCCCGTAATTGTGCGTCTCTAAATAATGATGTGAGCCACCAATCAATCAACGTCCGAGCCGAATCGAAACAGATCCCGACGCCCCTTGTCTTGTGACTAATTATTTACAAGATGGTGGATCTAAACAGCAGCCCCCCCCCCCCTTCCACACTCAGCCTTCGCTGAAGCTTGACCTGATTTTATAATGGGCTGTAATCCGTTTGGACATTACGCGAGGCGGTTAATGCTGACAATCCAGTTTCTTTCAAAATGTGTACACATGAAACATAACGTATTCCTTTTCATTTTGCTCGTTTCCTTGTCGGATTTCAATGAAACCTCTACGCTACCTGTATCCTCAGCATCAGATGCCGGTTGGCATGCTCGAGCTTCTTCTGCCGGATGTCCAGCTCCTTGGCCCTCAGCTGCTCCCGCTGAAGCTTCCGGATGTAGTCCACCGACGCCTTCAGGATTGTGCCTTTGTTCCAGCGCATGTCCCTGAGTGTCACACAGAGGAGCCCAGGTCAACGTGTACAGGGGTACAGGTCGCTGAGAGCACAAGCAAGGAGGTTCACAAGGAGGACCCCGGACCCCCGGATGGAAGCAAAGGTTGCGGCCGAGGCTCAGGCAGGCGTTATTGTGCTGGAAGGTGTTTCAAAGATAGATCAAAGCCCCCTGAGGGCAGATCATTTTTTTTTTTGATGATTCTATTCGCTGAATTCAAGTGTTGTTCATTGCGTTTCATCTACAATAACGAGCTGTGTTAAGGTCTGTTTGTAAAGGGCAGCCTCTGAGCGGGTGTCTCCGTGGGGTTGTGCGTGGGTGGAGCACTCAGCTGGGGTTTAGCAAAACAACCACGGGTGGATAGACATGACACAAAGGGCTGCTGACATCTTCACGGAGCCACGGGCGGGGTCGAAGGGCCAAGGAAGAGAAGAGCGAGCATGTAAGCGGCGCTTCTAGCCTCTAAGTATCAATACATAGAGAACAGAAAGTATTTATATACGGGTAATCCAGTGAGGTTTAATGAAATGAGATTATCCACAAGGGGGACACTTGCAGTTTGTGTTTAACCTATGACCCTTTTGTGATTGATTAAGCAGATTTAAATTATCAACAGATCTGTCTAGTGAAAAGGGCAAATTGATGAAAGGATGAGTTCATATATTGTTTTAAAAATACTAGCACTATATAAGAAATGGCGGATCAAATAAATAATTAGGTTTCAACAGTGAAGTAAATGCTCTCTTTGTGTTTCTACAGTGTTCCTTTGACTAGTCTGGTGGGGACGGACACTAACCAAAAGAGGACATGTTGTAATGGGAGAAACCCGCAAAGTTACTAATTTTGTCTTGAATAAAAGCTAGTGTTCATCAAAAAGGGAAAAAGAATAATAAAAGTAACTTACGGGTCATTGGATTTGGGGATTAAAGTTCCCAATTCCTTGATTCGATCGTTGATGTTAAACCGTCGTCTTCTCTCAACTAGAGAATGAAAACAGATAGGAAAAGAATCCACGATTAGCTCACAAACTCCCATCTAAAATATATATATTATACATTAACAAAGAAGGGGACATTTTGCCAAATGTTACCACACTTAAGTATTTACGTTTACACATTTACAGAGCAATTACAAAGCATCGAAACTCACTCAAATTATGGTTATCCTTCTTCTGCCTTTCCTTAGCCATCGCTCTGACCTCAGCTTTTGGAGGGAAAAATCCAATTTTTCGATCAATCAATGTAATCAATGGAGCAGTGCCAATCTCCAAAATGGGCTCGCAGCTAATTAACCACACGTACCCACGGGGAATCCTTCAGGCCGCTGATAGCTGTCAAATTTGTTGCCGCAGGATCCAGACTTATCCAGCATGTGCATGATGGCCGGGGTCTGGGAAACTGCGATGAATAATAATAAATAATCAACAAGCGGAGCGGAATGGATACAAATAGAAATGTCAGTGGTGCATAGGAGGATTACGGGATTCTGTATAAAACAATACACTTGGGATTCAAAGCCAGGCTTTGCTCACCGGAGTATTCCCTTTTGATGTTGGGCAGGTTGGCGGGGCACGAGTTGCTGATGGGCAGACCCTGCTGGGACATCCCCTGATTACCGTACATGTCCATGAGGTTAGCGTTCACGGGGATCTGATGGGGACACACACGGGCGGAGACGCGAAGCGGAGATGATCAGCATCGCAAGGTCGAGAGTCCCAGGTAGGGTGGGGACCAAAGAGTTTACAGGCATACGATGCGTGAAAATAGTCACAATGTCACTTATGACAGGAAACAGGGAAACAGCTGGACCGGCTCAGTGTCGAGGTAAAGTATCTCATAAATGAAAAGCATTGTAGGAAATCAAAAGGGAAAGGGAGGCTCCACGCGGGTATTCTGCAAAATCTGTGACCACTTCTTTGAAATTTGGGCAAACTGATAGAGATTGTTGGTCTCCCTACAGAAATAGTACAGGACAGCAGTCTGAAGAAGTGAGTTGCACACACACACTTACGGTGTTAGCCATCTGGAGCCCCGGGTCCATCAGGCCCAGGATGTCATCGCTGTAACTGGACTCCAGACTAATAATGTCGTCAATGACATCATCCATCTAAATACAAGACGCCGCAGAGAAAAAGGGGACATCAAACCATTGTGTCATTGTGTGAAAAAAAAACAAGCAGCTGGCGTCACGAGGGCGCTCACCTCTTTCTCGCAGTTAGAGTTGAGGGTCAGTAAGGCCATAGGGCTGTTGGGGGCGCTGTTGCCCGGCCCTGGCGGCATGCCCCCGTGGTCAGAGGACTGGTTGTGGCACGGCAAGTTCAACACCTGAGAGCCGAGCTTTCCCAGGTAGCGCTTCACCTGCTGCTGCTGGGAGTGCTGGATGTGGTACTTGGTCGGGTTCTCCAGGTGAGTCTGGACCTGTGGGCGGGCAGCGAGAAGGAGGCAGGGTGAGGGAGGTGTAAATCCTAAACTACAGCTATATTATTCTTGTGTTTTATTAGATTAAAAAGCAAACTATTTGTATATAAATGTACACAGATCAACACAAAAGACTAAATATACCTCAAAGCCTGTCCGAGCAATCCACTGTTCCGACTGCAGTATTAAAATAAACTTGAGATAGCGTTGAAAACAGATAATGAATTATGCATTTTACTTTTGAGAAGCTGTCAAAGCGTTATCTAAAAGAGCCTCAGCAGAAAACACATTTCTACATATCTTCTTTAGCTGCGACGTTCTGCTCTTCTGGGTTTATGGTGCACATATTTAAAGTAACACAATTTACACACACCCATCTCTGCTCCCCTTTGGCTATGAATACATTTGATTTCATTAATCCATTCACAGCGAACCAACCTCCGGCTCTTGACACATTGCAAACGGAGCAGTGCTGCTGCATTCCACCGTTATATTTATATTTAAACCGTCTATTCCCGGAGTTTCTTGACAAAATCTGTGGTTACTATGACACAACACCACGGAGAATTCATTGGTAAATTTAGGTACATGACGCATGTTATGACAAACTACGAAGGCTCTAAGACAAAAAAAAAAAATGCTTGAATGTTATTTTCAATAAAATAAAAAAATACCACTCAAAAAAGACTCCATTTTAAACATACCTCATACGGTTGGTATCCAAGCATCTCAAGCATCATTTACAGTAAACTGACCCGTCCAATAGAAAAAAACAAAGCGACACTTCCAAGTTAAAGTTCCATCTAAACTGAGGCGTGCTGTAGCTGCGTCCCTCTTGCTTGCCCCAGAAGACTAACCCTGCTACAGACAGGCACATCCAGATCTTTTTAAAGAAAAGCCATTAGTTATGCACATCAGGGAGGTACAATGAGCTTCTTCACATTTCTGTTGTTTTATGTAAAATCTGAATTCATCACTTGATGTCCGGATCGGCTGCTAACAGTCAGTGTCTTTGTTTTACGCGGCCACCTCTTTAACTGAAACTGGCCTCAGGCTGTTGCTTTGTCACGTCCACTTTTTTTTATTTTTATAATTGAACCCTCTGGAGACTCGGCGTGAATTCCCAATTTAAAGCGGCACAAAGAATACAGTCTCTAACATCCCTACATGTTCGGGGTTTGTCACTCATCTTGCCTGTGAATTGCATTTTAAATCGGCGACGACGTGCGTCCTGAGCCTTAGAGCCTTCGCTGCTTCCTTTTTCCAAAAAGCGGGTGTCTGTTTTGCGTGAGATCTGAGGACGTGGCTTCAGCAGAGCCGAGGAAGACAAAGTCAAAGCTCCTGTGAAAAGCCCCGTAGTCTGCACACGGCACTTGACATCTGAGACGATGTGGTTGTCATAACCCGCGGAGCCTGAGGACCTGATAAGACGGTGAAGGACTGACTTCAGAAAACACAACGGGACCAAACACGACATTTGTCATTTTGAATCATCCATGTGCATCTTTGTGTCTTTTAGAGGAGGCCTAGTTACTCACTTGTCCTACCTCTCTACCTGATTCTCAGGTCCAGAGACAGTGCCATTGTTCTGCAGGGGGAGGGGGGGCGGGGGGGGTCTCATGTGAGAGGTTTTGCATTTATCACCCAGGTATGACGTCATTAGAAGGTTGTAAAGCTGACATATTTACAGCACGTCAATTACTGACTGAGAAGAACAAAGTCCCCCTTTGGGCTAAAGTGTAAAACAATGAGATTCATTAATGTTGTTCTCAATAACCCTGTAGTCTTTGCTCTGTTATCATTATGGTGTTTAACTCGACCGGTGTGTCGATAATGATCACATTGTTACCGGATCATCCACCATAAATAGCATTACTGTACCGAAATTTGAACCATAAATGCTCTCAATGTGGAATTTAAGTTCATGTCATTTGGCTCAATAAATGCAATAAGGGATTGAAAGGGTTGCAATTTGTGTGATGATTAAATTGAAAGGTTTTGGATGTTATTTCATTTCTTTATTCCAACAAAAAGAACAGCCATAAAGAACAAGTGCACGTCTCGTTCGGTCAAAGTGGCACCTCTTGATTTGCGGTCAGTCAGCTGCTGTCATAATATTGAAAATCAAAGATTAGTTTGTGGGAAAACCTTGGTTGGAAAATCGTTAATCCGTTCCATCTCACTAGTCGGTTTCAGCCGTCGTCCCGACACGTGGGGCGTTCCCTCTGCCTCTCTCAATGTGGGAACAATATTCATTTGATAGCAGTTGCTTTGGAGAAGAAAAAAAAATAACCTCCAGAGCTTCTTTAGCAACAGCAACATCTGTTATTTAGCCTGAAAACATGCAGAAACGCACAAGTAGCAGCATTGTGCAGTATGCAGCATGCGGGTTTCATGTTGTTCAGATCCGCTACTCAGAGGCTCAGCTCCTGCTAGACTGGGGAGGTAACTATTAGAATTGAATTGATGAATCAAAAATAAGGAACACTGTTCTTCTTGTAAAGTAACTATTTAAAAAAACGTAAGACAGACATGCCTTGAGGTTAGTTGTCTGTAGGCTGAGGAAAGGCGCTTCAAAGCCTCCTTCAGGACACAGGACCATCCATTCAGAAAGCAAATGGTGTTGTCCAACAGCTCCTCACGGCAGCAGCATTTTAAAGCTCAGTGGTCGGTAACGTTACAGGAGGCGAGGGTTTCGTCTTTCGGAGCAGAATCCCGACGTGGATTGTTTCCGCATCGGCTCTGTCACTGTTCTCCTCCCCTGCGTTCCACGTTCACAGATCGGTTACGTAAGTCTTAACTCCCGTTGTTCTTTGCAACTGCTCTTGACCTTATGACCCTCAGCAAGGTCGAGGAGAAGTCAACGACAAAAGGCTTAAGGTTTTTCAGTAATATGTTGTATTTAATGAATGTGTGGTTTACCAGCACATGCAAGTGGATCTCATCTCAGTATATCTGGAGCATTATATGAATCTTTTTCATCAGGACTTCCAGACTGCCAAAGAAGAAAGACGAACGTGTTCAATACGGTCCTGACCTGTTAATCATCTCCAAACCCCTGAGATCTAGTGTTGGAGCTTTTGGGGATTCCAGAACATCTGATTGGAAACGACTGCTTCCTAAAGTTCTTTTTTTCAAAGACCTTCCGACTCTGTCTGTCTCTTCACGTCAACTTAGAGCAGAAATGCTCTCATCAACAGAACTGATAGCTGGTACCGTCTAAAAATAGAAACCACAAAAACATACAAAGGATCACTGTCGGAGTCCTTTTTTTCTTTGTATAAAAATAGTATTTTATTAGATGGAACAGCTGGATTGCAGAAGTTATGCTTGTTTATAACGATTTTATGCTACTGAGAATAAAAGGATCTTGAGCTTAATTAATTTCTACGAACAATGAATAAATTATGTTAAGACTTCAGGAATATCATGATATTTAAAAAAAATTCATAATCAACCGGAATCCCTTAATCGAAGACACGATGGGCAGATTCATCCATAATGAAAACGACGGGTCACAGCTGTACATTTATTCATTGTACATCTTCTTTTGATTGTTTCAGCTCCTCAGATGTGACGACCTTTCTATGATTCATTTGACTGAACATCGGAATATCGACATGTCAAACAAAACAAGCCCCGTATAATAGTAGATCTCCTTGGATTCTTACACATTGCATTTTGTTGCTCTATTTTCTTACTCTATAATTAGTAATAAGTCATTAATAATGAGCGTATCAATCAATGTTTAAAATACATAAATAATCATAAGTGGCAGCCCTGAACTCTTTTTCTCGTTGTTGCAGTAAGTAGCAGACCTCTTAAATATACTTAGCCAGACGAATCCAGAGGGATTTCCAAAGTTATTACACGTAATTAGATGATCTAACTACTCAGAATTAACTGCGCCCCCCCACCTCTGACCTCAGGGTGAAACGTCAATAAGTGGTCACAGGGGGGAAAAAGTCTATTCTTCTATAATATATATGTGTTTTTTTCCATCCGAGATACACTGTGATACATCCCTAACCCCGATGAAGTTGGGCAGCTCGGGACTGCGGAACGATCCCAGCCGGGGGGGGCCTTCACTTTAATTTACCCGACCTTCACTTAACGTACTCTTCCCAAAATATACACTTTGCAACTGTGACGTCAACAGCATCTGCAAGCGAAGGAAAAACAAGACGGCTTGTTGTTTATCAGCTTCTTTTTTTTTTTTGTTACCCCCCCCGGGGGCCAACACAACCCCTCAAACAGTCCAAAACACGCACAAAGCAACCTGCTGTACTGAGAGGGGACGCCGGCAAGCTGACAAACACTGATCTGTGTTTCTTTTTACTTACATGCTTTGGGCATTCCGTGATGGTCCTATAAGGATACATTAACAAGAATGCCCCCATTCGCTATGCAGCCCAGAAGAATAGGCCACTTTGTCTCACAGTTAAGCTGCTAACGTGCTCGGTGGAACTTGCAGGCGACAAGTGTGATGCTAATGTGAGCAGCTACAATCAGAGCGACCGGTGGTCTTTTACGCCTCCAATGCGGTCGTGCAAATTATGCAGAGATTTGGCAAACTACCAGTGGAACACAAACCCGGTGTCTTTAAATGACAAGTGTTGTGTTAAAATTAACATAAGCTAAAAGAGTCTGTCTTTGCTGTGTGCTACGCTGTTTATGGTTAGAATAATAATTAGAGAGCTGGTAATGAAATAAGATAATTACGAGGCTGCACAATGTACATTTTCACTAAATATCCTGAAGCGTGACCTCCTGAAAATCCACTGAAATGAGCATTTCTGTACGCTCTCTTATGTGTACCAGTCACGAGCTGCACCATTTAAGTACTTTAAAAGAAGCCTACATTTTGTACAGGGAGAGCACAATAAATCCCTTTAAAGACAAATCATATTTTTAACCCTTTTAGGAAGTTATCTTACATAAATTTCAAAGCAGCGTCCCCACCCCCCCCCCCCCCCCCTCTAAAACATGCCATGGAATGAAGGCAGTGGGGGCTAATTACGAGCATTCTTCACTGAATTAGCGTTCGGTGTGTGGTAAGGCTGTGCTCGCCTTTGTCTTGATCCCTAAACTGATCCCTTACTTATTCCCCACAAGGTCGGAGGTCACTTGGTTAATTAAGGGTCCAATCAGTCTCTAGATAAACTCATTTGAGCTTAATGTTTGCACTTTTTGAGGTCCAGCAGCTCTGCCTGGTACCCCTGAGCTTTTTGAGGACTCCGCTAATCTAGCCGCAGACAGGTGAGTAGGTTAACCCCCGCTCAACGGAGCCAAGCTGCAACGGCCTTTTTCATTTGAGGACTTCAGTCAATGAAGAATGTCTGTAAGCTCTCGCCAAAGCAGAGAAATTACTCTAACTTGATGTATTGTACACGGCGAGAGGGTTTGGGGGGTCGGGGGTGCCCTAAACCTCTCAAAGAGCTGCAGATTATGGGGAGTAAGTCATGTTTATGCTGCTTGTTTTTAATGGATACACTGTGTTTGTCCGTCGCTGCTGGCCCATGCCACACACATCCAGGGTGATGAAAGTGGGGCTGAGCCAGTAACCATGAAATCTGTGATTGGGTTGTGGATGGATTTAGATCAACACAGATTACTCAGTAACCCCCCCCCCCCCCAGAATATATCTGCTTTCTACTACACCTAATGTGGGGATAAACAATTCCAACTTTGAGTTAGTCTTTGTTTAAAGCTCCTTTCACCCCGTTTAGGGTTCCAAACAAGCGCTTTGGATTTTAAATCTGTAGATATCTTGGAAATTGAAATGCACAAACACAGTTGTATATTTGTGCATAGATTCTTTTCTGAAATGAAAAGACCTGCAGCCGTGATTGCGCAGCCTTCCAAAAATCAACAAAGGGAAATAACAAATGGAAAATAATGACAAAACCAAAAGCTTAATTGTTTTCTTTCTAAGAGAAGTAGAAAGGTTGATGCATTACATGTGTGTGTGTCTTGAAAAACTCCACAAACATTCCCGTCAACTTTGCAATGATGTAAAAAATAATGAAATCCCAAAAGACTAGAAAGCCAGAACGGAAAATGAGGCGAATCACCAGAAGTTTTGCAAGGAATAGCAAAAAGAAAAATACTTTTATGTATATTGTTCAAATCTAAATCACAATCGCACACCACGTTTTGTCAGGCCGCTAATGACCTAATCAAGATGTGCTAAAACAGAATATATTTACGCAACAGAATGCTATTAATATTTCAAACTAAATTGCTAACTCTTCTGAAAACACGCAGAAGAAAAACTTACCAAACTGCCTTGTTAAAAGGATCCCTCGAACAAAACGGTCTCCACTGGTACAGAAAATCTCAACAGTCTCCTGTCCCTCGGACTGCCAGGGAATCAAAGCTATGAAACGATGTGAATCTAGCTGAGCAAATAGGATTAAAGATGCCTAAACCCGAATGGCTGGAAGCACAGCGTGCATTAAAGAGGAATTCTCTCAGGAAAGATAATCCCCATCGACGCATTTTAACACACTTCACTCACTCCTGTGTTTTTTTTTAGTTTTTTTTTTTTTTTACACCAAGTCATAGTAAAAACCACAATTGACTGACTGTCGACACACACACACGACTCAATAAAATCTATAAATACAGCGCTGCCTGGACCACAACCAGACCGCTGACAACTCAGACCGCAACCATGACACACGCATCATCTAATTTCAGAGGTGGAAACTTTACACAGATATACTGTAAAAACTTTACACTTTGACAATCTACCATAGTTATAACTGTATCGGTATCATCTTGATATGACACATGCTCCCATGCATCCCTCTTCTCCTTCTTCTTCTTCTTCTTCTTCTTCCTCTACAGTCCCCACACTACAACCACGACCGTTTACCTTGAACACCTCCATCGGCACCTGGGGTGCAGGCGGCAGACCGGCGGGCGCGCTGACATCGATGGCGGGGGTCTGGGCCGCCGCGGTCTGTGGGCACTGGGAGGCTCGCTGTCTCCGCTGTTCCCGGCGCTCCTGCTCCTGAAGCTGCTCCCGCATCAGCTGCTGCCGCAGCAGGATGCGTGATGTCACAGCCGAGGAGCTCAGGGGGGGCTTGGAGGAGCTGTGCTCGCCCGACGGGCCGCTGCAGATGTGCAAAAAGCAAAAAAAAGAAAGGTGACGGATGAATGAGCGGGAGAGAGAAGTGAAGACGGGCGAGGGAGAGCGGATGGGGGGCGGGGAGGGGGAGGGGAGGGGAATAGGGAAGGTGAGGGGGGAGAGCGGCGAGGAGACAGAGTGATAACGGCGGGAGAGGGTAGAGAGAGGTCAGACGGGGAAGGAGAGGTCAAGCAAAAGAGACGAGAGAGGAGGAAGATCAGAGGGAAGGAAAGTTAGGAGAAGATGAAGGGCAAGCAGATGGAGTAGAAGGTTAATATGAAGATAGCTGAAAGAGGGGTGGAGATCAAAAAGAGAATCTACACTGTCGGTGGATTCAGGGGTTTTAAAACTAAAGAACCTCAGATTTTCTTTTCTGTCTGATATGATAGAAAACGAAAAGTATTTGGGTTCAGGAGCAAAACAAGCAATTTCAAGGGAGAGGGACAGAAAATGTACTGTGTTCGATCCAAATGACGTATATGAGGCAGCCTTTTAGGAAGTGGGATTGATTGGTTAAAGAAATAAAACACTAACTGGCATAGAATACACTGAGGAATCGATAATCATAAAAGACATGTTTCATGTAAAACACATATTCAAAATTCAGCTTTTCTTAGAACTTCGTCCCAGGAAACAAATACTCCGTCGGAGCATCAATTATAACTTCAAAGAGCTGGACTATCTGATTCTGAGGCTTTAGGAGCACTGCACTCGCAGAAAAGAGGAACAGTTTTTGTAAAAACATAAATAAAAAAAAACCTCTTGCTTCAGTTTTCCCACTCCCTTAAATTTAGACGGCGCCGGCAGCCCTAAAATAGAGCGGCTCTGCTGAAGCAGAAGTCGTCGGTATGAAGCCTTCGTCGAGTGAGTGATCCTCCAGACGAAACACAGGAAAACGGCTGGCCAATCCAGCTGTGCAGTAATCGCACTAATTAGCCGGCGGAGTCAAACACGGCCTCGGTCTGCAGCGTGTTCAGTGGGCGTCGAGCCCTCGACATGCCACGATTCTCTCCCCAGCACCGCGTGCAATCTCTCTCTGTCTGACACCAACACCCCACTGGACCCTGCGCAAGGGCCGAGACGCACGTGAGGCCGTCTCATCCGTGTCTGAGGGGCAACGCCGATGCAGATGAACTGATTGTGAATGCATGTAATAAATGAATTACAGCGGAACAGTTTGCTCTCTGAAAACACTGCTTTGGCTCTCTCAAACTCCGTCTGGAGAGAGACTTTGTGCATAATTCCTTTGTCTGTGTGAGTGTGGGTGAGTGTGTATTTCCTTTAATCCTTTGAGTTTCAAACGAAAGTCACTGGATCTAATAATATAAAAGGTTTTTTTCTTTCTTTTTAATCCGACTCCTGTCTTAACACTAGTTTCATTTCCTTTAAATGTCAATCTCCATCAAAAATACTCACAAAAAGTACATTTCTTAAAATACAGACGTTATTATTACCAAAAATATAGTTGAACATCTTTATGATCTTAAATTACTTAAAACAGACCTTACTGTACATCAGAAATCCTCACAGCGACAATGCTAACGTGCTAATCTTCATCACTTACCATGCTTACCATGTACACCTTTATTAGTTTAGCCTGTTAGCATGTTGACATGCAGATTGTTGTTGGTTATGTACGCAGCGTTGCTGGTGGAGCTGGAGTCAAAGTGAGGGGATCACCAACGTTATTGGGGAATCATTGTTTGGGCATCGACCGTATTTCAGCATGGATTTAAACTGAGGCGGATATTTTTATTCTCAAACTATAAAATCTTCAGTGCCCTCTGCTGGACCGAATACATTACGCGTCACTGCTTCTAAATGACCTTAAATAAATCATAGTTTTTTCTACACAATAATTCATTGTTTTGTGTTTTTAACACTCAAAATATAATCACTGTTAATACATGTGTAACCTCTATGTTGCTGGGTCGGTAAGGCTGCATTTCTCAATAAATAATGACCTCATCCTAAGTGTGAAAACACTTTTTAAAATTTGAGGATGGGATACGGTCAAGGTATGTTTTTTAAAAATAGACGGGTTTGTAAAAGAGATCTAAAGCGACTTGTTGCACCTCATGATTTTTTTTTCTTCGATTACACATTCTTTATTACCAGGTTGACTTGTGTGTGTGTCAGTGTGTGCATGGGTGACCAGAAGCCCCTCTACAAAGCAAAGCCCGCTCTCTCTTTCTCTCGCTCTCTCTCTCTCAATTTCTTCCTTTCAAGTGTGTGATGGCTTTTAGCCAAACACACCTCTTAGCACATAAAAGCTCTTTTGTCCTTTTTAACCTTTTCCCTCTTGTGTGTGTGTGTGTGTGTGTGTACACCTCCCCTCGTTTTTGTGTGTATCACAAAGACAAAACCAAAACACAAACACAATAGCTGTACAGTTCTGACGAGCCCCACCCACCCAACTCATGATTCCCTTTGACTCTGCTCATTACGCTTCTCCATCGTGGGTCAGACAGTCGGACCTGAGTCTTTAATGTCGGTTTCTGAAAAGCAGGCCGGCAAAGAACGGAGAGAGAGGGGGAGGCGAGCAGAAATGTTCAGTGCAGCCACAGAGGTCTGATCCGAGTCAAAAGGAAAACTCGTGCAGGCCTTACAGAGGGCTACAGCCAATAGCTCTGCCTCAAGGAGACTTTAAAACTGGTACAAAAAAACGTGTTCAAACTCTTTAAAAAAGTAAATGTTATTCTGTAAAGTGACACAAACTCTTTGCAACCCTTTAGTTAAAAATCAATAACCAATTCCATCGAGTCCATGCTGGTAGGATTTGGATTGTTCGCATACTCACAAACAGTCAAACAAGCACGGTCTGCACACTTGCACTCCAACGGCCTCCATGTTTGTTTTTATTATTCCCTGAGGGTGCACCACCCGCCCTTGGAGAGCAATGAAAGTCACGCCAGTGGTGGCGCAGCGCCGACAGTGTGTCAGAGGAGGCGGGGGGGGGGGGGGGGGGGGTCTCCGGGGGCCCCGGCCTGGAATCTCCAATCACCACGCAGCACATCAGGGGGGGACGCACGCTGCCCATCAACAGGCTGCTTTTAAATAAACCCCGCCGGCGTAAACGTCGGGTCGCAGCCTTTGGCCGCCGCGTTGGGTCTCCAATGCGTCCACTTCAGAAACCGTTGAATGCTCTGAGAAATGCATCGTCAGAGCATTTCTCAGAGCATTCAACGGTTTTTCTAATTAGCTTCGAGTTCAGCTCCACTGTGCAGCATAACACGTTGTCCTGCACGTGCATGGCGTCTTTGCGAAATAAAGAGGAAGTTCAAATGTCTTCCAATGAAGTGTCCATATCGCCAAAATCATACCCGGGGGCCAGAGAACACAACCTCCCCAGCCCAGAGAACATGACTCCGAACAGGCAACTACAACGAGGTAAATACTTAGAACCGATGGAACTAAATAAAAGCCTTTAAGTGCCTTAAACCTTCTACAATGTGTTATAGCCAGAAGGGAACGTCTCTGCTGGTTATAAACCAGAGGTCGGATGATATGAAAGTCCATGAACAAATGATGCTGCTTGTCACTTGATTATTACTTAATTAAATATAAACATGAACTCATTAGCTTCTGATGTACAGGAGGGACAAACGCCTTGCTCTTAAAAAAAAGAGATCACCACGTTTAATCCAAAGGAGGAGGGTTTCATACGGTTGCTTAAGGCAGGCCGAGTTAGTCCGTGAGGTTTTCTGGTTCATCCAAACACGGATGTTCTACTATAAAAACAAAGGAGCTTATTGCAGCATCACCGAGGGCCTATATGCCTTCTTACATTATAAAGGAAACCATTCATATCTCGACAGGACTCAGCCCTGATATTCCACGCACAATAACCCTTTAAAAGTCTGTAACTGAGCGTGACAATTCTTGCCCTTTTGAGAAAATGACCAAAGGGTTTTATGGTGTTTTGAGCGTCTCAACGGTGATGGGAAGTTAAAGAGAAATCAGTGTTTTAATACCGAAAGCTTTTGCTAAAATAAAAACCTCAGGTGTACTTTTTTCTCCTCACTCATGCTCTTGTTTGCTTATTTTTATCATGGTTCTTCATCAATGTGAGAAAAAAAAAAAGGTTCCAGCGAAATGTAATGAGAGAGACAATAGAGCAGAAGACTGGAAATCAACTCCAGGCCGGACTTCTTAACCCCAATTCTGTGCGTGATTCTTCTCAACGCCATGAGAATCAAAAACATCCATGCAGGCTCTGTAGGAGTTAAAAACTGAACAATGAAGGACACGCAGCACTGTAGGCTCTTTCTTTCACGTAGAAATATTAAATGAGTTAATAAACCCATGCTCTCAAAAGCGAGGATCTGCTTAATTCCCATGAAAGTAAACTCAGTGGCTTGTGGTTAGCCAAAGCAAGCAATGTGTAGACCTCACATTGGGCTTGGTTCATGTTCATCGGAATATTTCACGATTTTGCACTTTTACACGGACCGTTTAAATTAGACCCTTTGAGCCGTATAATGTGACATGGGAAGGGATATGTTTTTCAGCGTTGTTGCAGTCCCTCCTGGTCACCAACAGAGGCAGACAAAGGTCATATATCACTATTTTTAATATACATTTAGCAAAGCAAAAAAAAAAAAATCTAAAGTTTGAAAAATATTTGGTAATGAAAAAATGAAAATCATACACAAAGTCATCAGATAGGTTTTTGGATTGTGGATGAAGGCCTTTATCTCTCTACGGGTTCAGCAGCCTCAACCCGACAAATATAACTTCAATTATTTTGGTTTTGCCAGCGTGAAACTAATCTGCAATAACCATATTTGTAAGAGGGATTTTTCCCTATTTATGATCAGGTGTCTACTCTGCCATCCAAATTGAAATGTTAGTATTTAAAGTCAATACTAAGCTTTGGCACAGGTCTTTGTGGCATTAAAGACATGTTCTCTTGTTGATGAACCTTTTGTAAAATATCAAGCTTCTTCCATAATTTGCCTTGTGCAATTGCAAAGCACAACCTCATTTGGAGTTTGCACGCCAAGTAAGCCTGCAACTAATGATCCCCCAGCTCTCGCTTTCAAATATAACACATCCCCTGCTAATTTTGCACATCTTATTTACACTGCATGGACTATTTCTTCCCCGTCTGTCTCACGTCTATGTTAGGCACAAAGCGTCTGGCACATCTCAGGCAGCAGTCACTGTTAAAGTTTATATTATAGAACAAAAATCTAAAATGACCTTTTGTCACACCAGGCCCCCCCCCCCCCACACGTGACGAGACGCCGCACGCCCCAGCAATCAATCACAACAAGTGTGTCCGTTTGGAGCAACAAACGTCTCCAAAACAAACGCATGCAGCGTGACTATCGTGTGCCGGATCATCCTCATGTGACGCTAAGAGGAAGTGGGATACGTTCATTTTAAACAAATGTTTCACACAGCTTATGAAAATACTGTGTGATACTTTGCTCATCCTGAGGCTGTCTGGCACTGGAACAATTCAGCTCAGATTCAGCTCCTGAATGTGCAGCCCGGATAATCACATTTCACTAATGACGAAATTAGTTTAAAAAGCAGAACTGGGTCAAAGGTTAAGACTGGGCAAGACGACAGATTTTTTTTTTCTCTCTCCCTGAACTGAAGTTTTGGCTGAAGTTTTGGGGGAAAAAAACAACAACAACGCTATGGACTTCCAGTCCACAAATAAAATGTCCAGAAGGGGTGGGGGGGTGAAATCAGGATTGGACCAAACGTCTGCAATAAGAGGTCCGTCTGAACACAGAGGTGTACTGTGCTCCGTGTGTCTCGACCTGACAATGAAGCCATGCAATAGAGCCGAACAACATGACGGAGACGAGCGGACACAACATTCAGACAGCGTTCTGTTAATAGATGCACCGTCATCGTCCTCGTCAACGCCGTCATGAGAAAAGGCGTTGCGTAATATATTAACATGACCCAAAAGCACAGAGTCAGGTTTCTTTGAGTAATAACTACAAATACATTGGGTTATATTCTATCTGGTCACCAATCCTAATAATATTCTGGCACTTCATCGGTGCCGTGACGACAGGCCTCAGCTTCTGAGAAGAGCTCATTTCCTCAAAGGAATTAGTTTCACATTTGGGGAAATATTTGAATTTGCTTTCATGCCCAAAGACGTATGGTGGTGACCACTCACCCATTTGGTCCTATTCGATGAGAAGCTTCAGCTGTTTGCCTCATGTTTACCTGAATAATGGAGACTCAAAGGGGCTTTTACCAGTTTCCACCTATACGTACGTTTCCCAAAATGCCAAGCTGTTCCTTTGAATCCCTTCCTAAAATCCCCGTGCAGGTTCTGAGTAATTTGACTGCACTGACGGTATTTGAATGTCACGTCAAACAGACGCAGCAGACGGCCCACAGAAAAAGGTGGTGACAGGTCAAATCAGACCACGTAGACCTGACTCAGCTCAACTGTCATCAGAGGCCTCCATGATGTTCGTGTGGATGTCCCTGAGCAGAATTCCGTAAACACAGAAAGGACGGCCCTTGATTACAGAGGAGGTCTGGTCTGTTCACACAGAGCTCCAACCACCTTCCAACTGAAGACTCCTTCCACAGACGGCGACCCACCCGTCCCAAATAGTAAGTGACCTGTGAAGCCACCTGCCTGCTCCACCACGAGCTAATATTTGAAGTTGACGTTGACAAGACAACACCCAAGTGTTGCATAACTTCATGCCAGCAGAAGAACCGGGAGGAACGAGAGAGAATGGAGGGGGGGGGGGGGGGGGGCACTTTGAATTCGGCTACGTGAGCCCACAGCTGGGACCAACATCTGTACACAAAGCCCGGACTGGCGCGCGACAAACGCGCAGGAAAGCAAAGGTCTGCAGCCCAGGACCAGTGGAGCAGCCGAGGCGCCCGGGGGGGGGGGGGGGGGGGGCGTGGGAAATACGAACAACTGACCTGTTTTTCAGGGGTTGACTCTTCAGTTCGTAATACGTTTTAGGTTCCTCTTGAAACTCCTCTCCGACCTCGAAGTCGAGAACTATTCCCGACTCGGCCTGCATGTTTTTGTCGGCCCTTTTGGGGAGAACGCGTCGCCCCTTGTCAATAAAAAAATCTATAAATGAAAAATAAAAGACTCAGACGGACGATATTCGTGCCGCTGCACTCCGCTCGGTGTCAACCGCTGTAAACGGAGCCGGAGCTACGACTACAGCTACCGGCATGCACCTCGGCTGTCAATGTGAGCGTGGGTTTCATTGGCTGCAACAATGTGGAGGGAGGGGGAGGATTTCCTCGCACAAGTTTAATTCCCTCCGGTGATAATGACTATTCAGAGTGAACAGCCTGACATCTTCACTCCTTTGCTTTGAATGATCCGAGTTACAAAAACTATCCATGTATTTATTACGGAAAGCCTTTACGGACAATTAGCACTCTTCACTATACATATGTATATTTGATAGTTAATCAAACTTTGATAGCTTGATCAAGCTATCAAATATATCTATACATTCCTTTTCATTGCTGCTCATTTCCACTACAAAAAAAATCTAGAAATAGTCAGTTACTGTAATCCTCACTATGTATGGGCGGATCTTGCTGCTGTCACAGGTGATATAACGTGATCTAAAAAAATAAAATGTTTCTGCTGTTTAACTTTGGCATCTTGCATTCGCTTCGCTGCGTTTGTCTCATCGTCCCTGAAGTTCAATCATGCACCGAAAGTCCAAACAAACCCGGAGGAAAACCTGTTTCCCTCCGTTTCCTGTGCAGACGGTCTGACCCGAGGCCACTGCTCGTGCTCCCCGCAGCTCGTCGCTCCTCTTTCACTTCGCCGGACTGGTCTCCGCCACCAGGGGGCAGCACATGTGCTGCGGGACCACCGGGAGGGGGGGGGGCACTTTCTTTCTATTACAAAATGTAAATTTAAGCTCAACGTTTGCATTGCCCTCATCCTGCTTGACTGGTTTAGGTCTGCGTATCACTGAGGCAAATATCATGTAAAATGTGTGTTTGCTGGGAGGCCCAGACACCAACATTTTTTTTAATCCTTAAATGCCACAGTGATGAACCAGAATAGGAGACAGAATGGATGTGTTACAAAGGGCCCAGAGGCGGATGAAAAGCAAGTTACAGTCAGAAGAGGAGATCGGCGGTGCTTCACATGCAGGCAAAGAGGACGGAGACGGACGCACAATAGACCAGACAACGCGTTTTTCTGGGTGTTGTTGGGGTGAGCAGTGGCCCTGATTACAAAGCCCCCCCCGCCCCCCAGCTGAGGGAACCCCCCACAGTTCGTAGACTACAATGCTCTTTGTAATTCCTCAAGTGGGTACAAATATTTGATACTTCAGCTCAAATGGTTCTGCCGTTGAAGGACTATGTGATTGATAAACGACTGTTTGTTTGTTTTGATAATTTTTTTTACTATGTGGGTTATTCAAACTTTAAACTTGCATATCACTATTTGTTTTAAATATATATTTTTTAAAACAGGTGCGCACTGTTTTTAACAACTGACAGTCGATCGGGTTTTAAGGTCAAACTGGAGCTTGTTGTGTCTAAAAGGCCGAATAACCGGTTTGTAGTGTGAGTTTCCCAACAATAATATAAAACATACCCACTCTGTTGGGTCTTTTTGGGACCTCGAAGCTAAACCTCACCCAGTACTGTGTGCTGCTTCATTCCCCCAAATTGTATTAGGACTAAAGTGTGAATAAGGCCCAGAAATTCATCAGGTTACATTTGTGATAATGGACCAAGGCCCATATGTGCGATAATTCTCTAACCTCATGCTGCTTTCCACACGCAGCACTCGGCCATCACAGCAGACCGGGCATCGGGGAGGGGGGGGGGGGGGGGGGGGATCCGTCATGTGTTTGTGCAGATTTAATAAGCACCTGCAAACCGCTGGCTGACGAGACACAGAGCGTGAGCTGCGATGGAGGCCGCGGGGAGGACAGTCCTCCTCTCCGTCTGGTTGTGTTGGTGGGAGCCTCGGAGCACTTCCTGCATGCTGCAGTCAAAACAAGAGCCGGAGGAGTGCCACTGATCCAGGGTCTGAGTTTCACGCTCACTGATGTCTTCTAATCTGTTTGGACTGTTTGAGAGCTGACGAACCGACAGGAATCTCACCCAGTAAAAAAAAACCCCACCATAATAGAAAATGAATGAAGGGGTTTCACTTGATTCTTACTTTGGTTTCTCTCTGGACATTTTAGATGTATAAAATAAATAATTAGCATAAGCTAGAATAATGATGCTTTCAATGTATTGTTTGAGGAAATCTAAACCTGAAACCTTGCAAAGCTTAGTTATGATACAGTCCAAAACTGTTATTTAAACCCTCGTTTCCACTTTTGAATACATGATATTGTACTCCCGTTCATGCAAACAATAAATATATACATACATGCGTCTCATTACATAGCTATCTTGCAATGCATCAGCCGTCGTGTTCTTTAATACAAATTGATGAAGTACAGACAAAACAGACCCTGTAGATTGAAAATAAAAGGCCATGAAAATGAAAAGCCACCTAAAGTTTTAAAAGCACACACATGCTCGCTGACTTTAAAGCTTGTTTTGTAAAATGTGTGTCTTGCAAACACGGTGCTAGATGCGCTCCGTGAACACGTTAAACGTCGCCATTGATTACATAATGAAATTACTAATGAGGGGAATCCCTCTCTTTTGTTTATGAGAAGATTTTCCCTTCGAGGAGGCGACTCGCTGGGCAGATGGTTTTGGGGGATCTTAATGAGATACTTATTCATGTCTGATGTCAGAAATCTACAGGCAAAGGGGGTGGTTCAGGAGGGGGTGGGGGCAGGGAGGCCTCTCTCTACTGATAGGCTGTTAGGACCTACAGTAGCAATACAGTTCTTACATTATTCAGGTATTGTATCGGGTGGATGCTGTTTAAGTGTAAATTGTACGGTATCTCAATATTTATCTGTGCAACAGAATGAAATGAGGACTTGTACAAGGGCCGGCGTGCCGGCTTCTTTGGAAAATGCTCGGCCGGGTAAAGAATAAAGACAGTAATGAATATTTCAGAGGCACCGTCTGAGCTGAAATGAATATCACACGTGAAACACACACCAATAGTCTCAATAGCAGTATTTTGTGTGAAGATTTGCACACGTGAAAGATGCATGCAGGCTAAGCTAATAACCTTATCATGAAATATCAGTCACAAGGCAGAATTTTCAAGTTGCTCAGAATACACTGTCTGCACAACATGAAGCCAGCAGAGATATTTTAACGTTTCAGATTGAATTAGATTGAACATTTTAAAATGCTGAATGTTGATTTCAGTTAAACCTTGGTCAAATTAGGTTGCTTATGTTTTTTTACACTCACATCCTGTTTCATTGCCAAAAAAAAAAAAAGCCCTTGTGCAAATACAGTGCATCCAAGAAGGCTAAAACAAACAGAAAAGACCTGTTTGCCAGCTTGTCAGGAACACCCTGTGGTCCTATTTACACATAAACATCATATAAGGGAAAGAAAACAACAACTTCAAAACTCTCACACCATTACGTCATTTTTAGTCAGGTATCAATCTCTAATATATTAATTCATTGATGTTGGTTCCAGCCTCGTTACCTTAATGAAGAGTAATCGGGCAGTGTAGTCCTCTGTCCCTCTTGAACTGTCCTTCCCCCCCCAACAAGGTAATACGCTAAATGATTACATGGCATTTTGCGGTAATAAGTTATAACCATATGTAATTCATTGTTTTGGTCTCCTTCAAATGTGTGGTGCTGATATCATTTCATTGTGTTGGGTGTAATAGGGACATAATCATTTGAGTAGTTGCTGTGACGGAAATAACTAATGAGAATCCAAGTAAGCAATAAACAGACGTTACATGATACAATAAGGGCTCAATAAATCACATATTAATAACAATATGAGTGTAGACATCATGCCCCCCCCCCCCCATGTGCACACTGTCATATTTTTGAAGATAACACAGAATCCACTTAGTGGGATATGGTCAGAATAAACAAATGTCTTGCCTTAAACACTGTCATAAGACAAATTAAAAGCATTAAATCCAACATAAATGTGTGTGTGTTACAAAGGGTTCAGAGTGATTCAGGCCGACCGGCAGCTGCTGGATAAGAGGCGCAGGGAGGGAGGGGAGCAAGGGGGGGGGGGGGGGGGGACGCGGGGCTCGCTCACATAATAGCCGGCGGGTGAAGGCGTGGTGAGTGTGTGGCTCAACGCGAGGCCGGCGTGTGCGCTCCAGTGCCGCGCCGCAGGACGAACGCGGACAGCGGCTGCACGGCGCCCCCCCCCCGCCCCCTCCCTCCCTTCCCTCCCTGGCGGAAAAGCGACAGTGGGAGAGCGCTGAACGCCGAGTGGCGATCAATATGCACGGGGAAGCCGAACCTCAGCGATACCCGCGCGGGACATAAAGGAGATCCAAGGTAAGGCGGTGTGTGACGCGATAGAGGATGGAGTGAACCCCGCCTTAACGGGGGCTGCGGAGTAGACAAAGTAGACCCGGTGACGGGCGCGTGTGAGCCGGGTGCCGGCATGGGTTTGGCTCTCCGCGGCGGCCTGGCGTGGTTCCGCGGTGATACAAGGAGGGGGGGGGGGGTGAGCTTATTATTATTTTTTAGTTTATTTGACACGTCTGTTTTCAGTCACGGGGGCTCAGGTGGAAACCAGGCACACACGGGAGCTCATAGTAGCACATTCATTGTTCTCCCTGCATAGTGGCCACTGGCCCTGAGGTGGGCTCGTCAGAAGATGCTCTGGACAATACCGCTGGTTGTTGTGGATATAAGATGATATCATTTGATGGAAAAGGGCTTTTTGATCTAGCACGAGGCAGGCTGTAGAATGCATTTTCTGTGTGACTTTGTGAATGTCCAAGTCCAGTCCAAGGCATCACCTCCTTTTTATGGGAGGGTTTTTGTGCATAGTCCATTTCTATTGAGAAGTGTTTGTGATTTGTCGCTATGTTGACAACTGCTGATATGGGCCGAGTATTTAATAGTCAGTTATTACATTGTTATCGTTTTTTAAGGTAGGCCAAGGTCTCCTCCTTGCTACCTAGTCAGTTTTCTTCAAAATGTATTGTTCTGGGTATTTATTTTTACTTCAGCGGTAAAAACAAGGATGAACCCTGCAAAGATTGACACTGACCTGCTGAGCTATCTCAGAGTTGAAGGAAGTGGCGTGTTTGTGTGTGTGTGTTTAAAGCATCAGGCATTGTAAACAGGAATAGCTGTTGTGATGGTGACACACCTGCAGTGTAAAACTTTGCTTGCTCTTCCTCTTCGTTGGAGCGGATGTCCTGTGCCGTTTGTCACGCCCGTCCACATTCAGGGGACCAATTCCAGATTTCGATCTATTTTAAAGGGTCGCCAAACCAACGCTTGTTGGTTGACTCTGAACGGGACCAAAACCCCAGCACGCAATTGAACATGTCTTCTCAGTTGTCCCCACAGTTTGAGAGCCCTAAAGAGGCAGGTGTTTGAAGCTGAGGCGAAACGTCTAAGCACTCGGTTGGCGACCGTTCAAAGCCCGCCGAGACTTTCTGAGAAATGTGCTAAAGACACAGAGGGGGAAGGTGTCTATTTTTGGACAGGCGAGCAATCATCCTTCCAACGCTTTGCGCCGAGCGAATGACCAGGGTACACACGTTCGGCTTTAGTAAAAATCAAGATGGATTAATCCAGCTTTAACATGCATGTAACGATGCCTCTGGACAGGTTTCAGTCAAGGTAAAGACAATGCATGTAATGTCCGTCATTTTCTCCACCCATGCACGTCAGGCGCTCAGTGCCCCGTCCCTCAGAAAGTCACTGCGGTTTGCTCTAATGAAACTCTCGTGCCAGTGGGAATCGCTGGGAAGCCACTGCAATTCTGCACTGAGAGGTTGGCGTTGGACAATTTGGGGTATAGCTGAGTCATTAAAAGTGACTCATCCAAAGAACACATTTCCTGTATTGGGGGACATATTTATGGAAATCTACCAAAAGACACCCCAACAAATGAATGAATGAATATTGTTCCCCATATGATGAACACATTGATCTCATTTGGGAAACTTTTGCAGGCCGACCTTCCGACTGAAGTGTAGACTTTGCACGGAGAATAACAACAACGTGACAGACGGAGTCCCATGAATGACAAAGACTCCTTTGCCGTGACCCTTTTTGATGACAAAGGGTCACGGCAAAGATAAACCCATTTGCTTTGTCCATTTTGTTCAGGAAAATACTAACTTGTTGAAGAAAATCTTAATTGATGAGACTTTGGCTGATGGTAAAACCCCAATACTATCAAACCGCTTTCTTACTATTATTAGTATTACTTCAAGGGCATGCATTGTAAACCTGGACATATTTACAAATGTGTTATTATCAATAGTGTTAGCGGGAGATCGCTTTATGGTAATATACTGTATATTGTTATCGACATGTGGAATGACATATTGGGGCATCATCGCCCCGCCCTTCTCAAGCTAACTAGGCTATTTGTACTTTTTTGTCTTTTGTCTACTTGTAGCATTGCATTCTGATGTAATAGAAGCGGTTTGGACCACTGCTGTCACCATGGCCTCTAATGAAATATAGTCGTGCGCTGTTGCTTCTTGCAGTTGAAGCACGGCCAAGACAAAACTCACCACAATGTCCTACCGCTTCCGCAGACGTCCTTTTGAACTTGTACTGCACGATGACATCATTCGCATGAATCACTCCTCGCCGCTGCGACCCGCCCTTGCACCGCAAAGGTGTTGTGATATCAAAAGAAAAAAGAAAAAGATGTTTCTTCCCGGTTTCCCCATAATATCCTGGGCCTCATTGTTGGTGATATTTCCCGGATATCACAAACAGCCAGGCAGGTTCTTGTTGGGGGGGGAGATGATGCCACACGGATGCCTTTTGACCGCCGACAGCATGAGTCATGATGAGATATCAGATCGGGCTTCAGGTAATCTTCATCCTTCAGCCCACAGCCTCTGAAATGCGTCCTATTCTGTACTCGCTGCTCTGAGCAGTTTTTGGGGGATTTTATTGTTTCTTACATTCCCAACGCTCCGGCTAATTAAGCTTTCTGTCAGACTACTGAGGATTTATTTTTAGCTCCTTGTTTTCGTCCTATTAGGCCAATGTGGTCACCATAATTACTTAAATGGTGTAAAAATCAAAGTCAAAATAGTTTGTAAGCCATGACCATTTCTGTCTCTGTCGGATTGCAGTCGGTGTCTTCCAAAAGCGTGTAAGCATAAATAGCACATGACCTGTGTGCGATATCAGCCTTCATCAATAATGCATGAAAACAGGAAACTGAGATAAGACAGGCTGCAGTCTGGACATGACATTTAACCAGCGCAACGTATTAAACAGCCCGGTTACTCAGCAGGTAAAACGTCTCCTGTTTCCTCATTGAACGATTCTTGAGCTCAGTACAACGCTGATTCGAATGGGTTTGCTCCACGTCACAGGGCCTCATATATTTGCACATCTTACCAGGTTACGTCTCATTGCATGTTGTCTACATGCCGACCTCAGGCTGCAGACTAGAGCCAGCCACCCTGCAGCGTCTCTGGAGAGACAAACACAAAGACTGACAGTTCTTTCATCTGTTTTTTTTTTTTTTTTTTTTTTTTACACGGAGGTTCAGTGCTTGTCTTAACCCCACAGGATCCACGGCTGGCCTTTTATTCAGGCTGAATAGGTTGTGTTTGGTTGATTAAACAGCGCTGTCTGCTGTGCTTTGGTGAGTACATCAGGAGATGACCAGGGAATACTTAAGCTGCAACGATAAGTTGATTAATCGATCAGCAAAGAAAAAAGAGGAAAAGAATCAGGAACTTAGGTGGCTTTTGGAGTTCAAGCTGGTCCAGTGTGAGGATCGTCTACTTTTCTTTTTTATATGTGAGCGTAAACTCATGACATCTGGGCCGTGACAGAAACCGCTCGGTTAGCCGGGATCTTCGGCCGGCTGGTTCGGATATAAATAGCGGCTCTTGTGGAGATCGTGGCTCCAGATGATTAATAGTGTAGATTCCCTAAAGTCACTGCTCTTCCTCACACTCACTTCATCTATATTGCATAAGTGCAAGTCCTCCCAGCTGCATTGGACTCTCGTCTGCTGAGCTAATAACTGCCGATGAGAATTCCTCAGCAGCGCATGCTTGTTTAAGAGGCCATTTTCTCCACATGAATAACTTCTCCACTTAGGAAAGTGCTCATTCCTGCGCCATCTAGTGGCCAAAATATTTACTGAACATGCCCGGCCAGAGTCATGTTGTGTGTGACCCCCCACCGAGATGTAGTTGCAACTAAAGCTGTAATCAATGCAATAACGTCTCCAGCAGCCACACTCCAAATGAATTGTATTCATTGAATGTGAATTTTAATTTAGAGCCATGCGTTGTTCGGAGGCTTGTGGAGTGCTCGTTAAAACCTTACAGATGGTGTTTTTCAAAGAAGTGTCCGGGTGTCTCCCGTCCTCTTCAGGAAGCAGCAGTGGGAGGAAAGGAATAGAGTGGGTGTAAACTTAAGCCTTTTTGAGGTGTTTCCAACACTTACAGCTCTTTTATGAAATCGCTCTGTTAAAGTACATAAAAAGGAAGCAAGAGAAAGCTGATATCCAGATTGAAATCTATTCAGCCACAGAACCGCACACAAGTTAAATTAAGCATCTGCAATGTCTCAGTGAGTTCAGCAGACCACAAAGGCCGCTCCTGTTTTCTGCTGTTCGCATTAAGAAGTGGGGCCCTAGACCATGGGCAGGGATTCTGACCCGGCCTCCTCATTCACTGGCTGCGCTGCCTGAGCCGTCTGTGCACACAGCTACCTCAGCGCCGCTCAGTCAGGGAACCCTGGACGGAGCAAGTTGATCCCAGTCGTCCCAATCGTTGCTGCTTGGCCTCATGGTTTGGATCCAACGGGGGGGGGGGGGATGAGGTCCGGTCAGGGATGCATCCACACCTGCACCCTCCCCGGGGAGGTTTACCAGGTACAGCGGCTGCTCGGTTAGGAGTCGGGATCAGCCTCATTCTGTCAGAGGAGAAGGTTGTTTTAAACAGCCTGGAACACATTTCAGAATTTGTTTCAGTTTGCGAGGAGGTCTTGTTGTGAAACTGGTCAACCTCAATCTGTCATTTCCACCAGCTACAGCGTTTGATTTATCGGGCATTCGACGGTTTGTGTGTGTCTTATTGGGTCAAGCTCATTCTGTGATGAGATTCATTGTTTGAAGGGCATTGTGATCCAAAAAGATCACCACTAACTAACAACGGTTTATTTTTACCGTGTGAGTAGGAAATAGATTCAATAGATGTGGGAAAATATTGATAGCAAATAATATAGCATTGTTGAGCTCTTTTAGTTAGAAAAAGAAAATTGTATGTAAACTACTTAAAGTATTAAAGGTAAATTTTGTGAATGCTAATTGATTACAATTATAGTTACATTGATGCCTGAACAGCTTCTTAACGTTGTTTCTGGTGGAGGTGAAAATAGTTGTAATTACTTTGTATATTGTTGGGTCGTAGATATGCATCTTGCATGTACTAATCATATGTTTTGTGTGAAAAATCTTAACTTGCAATGCAACAAAGTGTCAATGAGAGTAAAAGTATGTTTCCTCCTGAAATGTAGTGCAGTAGAAAGTAGTATTATAAGTCCTTCGGTTGCTATGGCAACAAATCTTTGAAACAATGGTCGCATTGTGAACGACTTCAATGTTTTTTTTTTTTTTGTTCCAGCACGGATCTCTATAACTCTTTAGCTACTTCCGGGTCACGGGTCTCTTCTTACCGGGCCTTATGTGTGCGCATGTAAACACATCACCAAAACACATCATTGCGGCGATGAGCGGCTCGTTGTCGGCGTCGCTAACTCTGCACGTGCTCTCCTCCCTCTGCCTGCAGATGAGCGAGGGCAGACTGTGCCAGGTGCAGCTGCTGGACGACAGGAAGCTGGAGCTGCTGGTTCAGGTAAGACCGCTGTGATCCACGTTAGTGTTAGAAATAATCCATCAAATGGCTTTGGCCAACGTGTCCTGGAGCACAACACCGCTCCTGTTACCCTCCTGCGCTTTAGTTGATCTTTCTGTCTCTGCCTCTTTGTCGGGAGGGAAGTCAATTATTTATTTTAGGATCTGCCACACCGGTTAGCAGAAATTTCACGACACACACGTTTACCCCCCCGATGTGCCTAATCTGACGTTGACGACTAAATCCGAACCTTCTCCCGAAAGCCGAAGCTGCTGTCCTACGAACTCCTCGACTTGGTTTCCTCCCACTTCAACCTCAAAGAGAAGGAGTTCTTTGGACTCGCGTTTTTCGATGACCAGTAAGTAAATTGTACATCTTGAGCTCTTTTTTTTTTTTCAGTGGTTGGAATTTTGACAGATGTGCACACATGGGTGTTTGAAATATGCTTTCTTCTGCAGTGGTCAGCGTAAGTGGTTGCAGACGGACCGCAGAGTTCTGGACCATGACTTTTTGAAGAAGTCCGGCCCCGTGGCCCTAAACTTCCTGGTCAGGTAAAAACTAGGATACATAGTTGTTAGCAGTGGACAAAATGTCTCTGTCTCCTGTCCTGATTGCTGTTTAACCTTAAAATGATGGTGTGTTTGTCTGCTCTTTTCACCCCCCCCCCCCCCCCTTTCCGCAGGTTTTATGTTGAAAACATAACACAGCTCAAGGACATCATCACGGTGGAGTTATTCTTTCTGAATGCAAAGTCTGCTGTCCACAACGTAAGTGTCTTTTCATGGAAAATGATCCGGCTGTGGTTGTTTTTGTTCTCCTCACCCCCCCGCAACCCCCCTCCCCCCCGATGATTCACTGTCTCTGGACCGCTTGCAGCTCAACAGACAATAGCCTCAGGGATCATTTCTTCTCGCTCTGCTTGCTGGAATGTAAAAACTTAACTAAAGACTAAAGACAAGGGTACATCCAGAGGTTATTGGGGTGTGTGTGGAGGGGAGGGGGGGGGGGGGGGGCAAATAGCTTGCTCCACCTCTTCTACATAGTGCTCATTTATTTCTCATATTGATCTTTTTTTTGTCTCTTATATTGATCTTTTTGTGTCTCTCAGGGGTTCATAGAAGTGGAAAGCGAGAATGTCTTCAAATTAGCTGCCAACGCTCTGCAGGTTGGTCCTTCTAATCCGCTCACACACAACACGTGAACCACCGCCTCTCAAATCCCTTCAAAGTGTGTAATCTGATAACATGTTTTAATATCTTTTTTAATCACCAGGCGGCGAAGGGCGACTACACGAGGTGAGTGCATTTCATTGGCTGGGTTCGAGGTATTTAACGGCAGCACCGCTACGTTGACGGTGAAGGCTCTCTCAGTAGGTCACAAGGTCTACCGAGGACCTGGCGTGAAGCTGGCACCGTGCAGCTAATGAGTCTCACGGTGCTGATAGAAGCCAGGTGTTGCGGAGCGGAGACACCTCAGAGAGCAACTGTCTTCTTCCTCGTGATGCCGCACACGGGGAATACTGCAGGGCTTTTGTGCAGGTCGCCACCTGGCTTTTGACCAGCTGATGAAGTAAGACGGTTTAGGAACACTGACGTCTTTGTTCACATGAGTGGATTCTCTCTTCTTTTTTTTTTAACGATGCCTGCCGGGGCTGTGACCATCAGTCTGGACACTGAGGCCATGTGTTTCTTTTATGTGTGTGTTTCTTTAGGGGCATTTAAGTAACTTTTGTAGTTTACAATCTGAATGAAAATGACCTTATTTTCAACAAAATGCTCCTAGTAGACCTTCTGCCGAACGGGCCTTTTAGTACAGCTGTTTGAGATTGCAGTTACTCTGAGCACTAGAAAAAATAAACTAACCCCTGGTGTCAGAAGAATTCACTTAAGGCAAAGTGCCCACTTTTCTTTTCAAATGTTGTACAGTAAAAGCATAAAGTTGCGGAACATTTGAAACGTGAAAGTACTTAAAGACGACCATTACTTACAACTGATAAAAAGAGTAATAGAAACATCCAAGAAGTGCAGTCAAGTGGAGATTGTCCACTTCTAAAACTGTTTGTCGTTTCTCTATCAGTGATGAAAACACTAGAGCCGACTTGAAGAAACTGCCAACGCTTCCCACCAAAGTGCTCAAGGAACACCCATCACTTGCATACTGGTACGCTTAAAGGAAAGCTTTTCCTGAGACACTGCTGACACAAAGGCCTCAAAAATATAAAAAGTATTTGACCATTTTATTATGTTTTTTAAATGCAGGTAAAGAACATGTACACAGAATGGTTTTGATCAGGTGCCGTTCGGTTTACAGCATACAAAAGGTATTTTTTTCTTTCTTTGACATCGCAGCGAGGATCGAGTGATCGAACACTATAAAAAGCTGAAAGGAGTCACTCGAGGACAGGCTATTGTGCAGTAAGTATTGAAGTAAACGGTTCAACACTTGTGATTAGCCGATGAATGCTATTACTCTTTAAGTGCATTCATCTTCCTCTCACCTCCGTCAGCCTCGCCTCCCTCCGTCTCTCTCTGGCACTCCCTTTCTCATCTGCTAAAAGAAATCAATAGCTTCTCCTCAGTTGCAGTGAATCACACTGATTCACTGGACCAAGGGGCACATTTCTTTCAATCTTTTCACATTTCTAAAGGTAAACCAAACGCAGAATGTAACAAAATGAGCGGCGCGGTTTTTTAATAAAAATCCTCCTCTCGTTCTAGGTATTTGACGTTGGTGGAATCTCTGCCCACGTACGGCGTGCATTATTATGAAGTGAAGGTGGGTCTTCTGCTGTGATTGATGGAGAAAATGCTGTTGTGCCCGAAACCGACTCAACCACCCAGCTGTGTTCTGGCCTCACAGGATAAACAAGGGATCCCGTGGTGGCTCGGCATCAGCTACAAGGGCATCGGCCAGTACGACCTGCAGGATAAATTAAAACCTCGCAAGGTAAAACCCACTCGCTGGTCTAAAATGGCCGCTGCTGTCCCTCCGCTTCACTAATCCGCCTGCGAACATGACGGCACAGGGGTGAGGGTTGCTGGTGTTGCACATAGCGCAGTGATTCACCCCGACTCACGCTCGTGCATCATCTGTCCTACTCCCAACAAAAGGCTGGGCTTCAGCTGCTGCTGCAGACTGGGCCAGACATGTCAAAGTGGAGCAGAATCTCAGGCTCGAGGCTGGTGTTTAGCGACAATCATTATGTGCATATGAAACAAACCTGTTTTTCTTCTTTCATAAGTGCCATTGTGCTGTGTGATTTAATTGGGGGGGGGGGGGGGGGCGGCATGCATCTACCATTTTACATTTGCCATGTAAAGAGAGACTTTACTGTTTTTTTTCCCTGATAAATGGCTCGACGTGGTGCAATCCTTCTCTGCGTTCCAAAAACTTGTGCAAGCGGCCCGGCCGTGTTCAGGCAGCGGTGTGCTGCCGGAGTGGAGAGGGGGTGGGCTGCTGATGTCAAAGCTAAAGGGGGCTGGATTTGGGGCGTTAAAAAAAAAACGCATGTTCTGAGAATACCTGAGGAGACAAGTCGGGAGCTGACAGGAGCCGGAGGAAAGTATCTGTTTGTTTTGAGAGCAAAGTCAGGGAGGATTTACTAAGCGGAGTGGAGGACCCGTGGAGATCGAGTTCACCGGTAAGACCCGACACTGGGCTTCTTTGTCTGGTTGGACGTAGAGGTGCAAGTAGACTGGGCTTTTATTATGGCACGTCAATCTTAGATATCAGACGGCAATCAATCCATGAAATCGTCTATTTTTTTGACGTTGAGAAAACGGGGTGAACAATTGCTGTGTTAAGAACGTACCAGCATTGTGATAGAAAGCGGTCTTATCCGCATCTTGTCCAGACACCAGCGGTGATTCACTGACCCAAATAGGCCGCTCGTACCTGGCTGTGGTCAGTGAGTAACCTGGGTGACAGGAGGACGGCGGTGGAAAGTGTTGCGATGAGTCTTTGCGTAATGTCCCCTGGTGGCCTCTAAGCCTTCTAAACAGCTGCATCGTTGCAGATCTGGCGGCCCAGACTCTAATGACAGTTCATGTTCCTGTCTGGCTTTTGGTAATGACAGGTTAACAACTGCTCTACTCTAATGTTTTTTTCTTCTTTTCTACTGGTGATGTCAGTCATGGCAGCATCATTACGGATGTTTCTTTGGAAATGAATATGCACTCAAGGAACAAATGGACACATTTGACATCAATTTCATTTCTCATCTGTCTGTGGATAACAGAATATCTATCTCCCTCATGTCAACAGCTTTATCAGTGGAAGCAGCTGGAAAACCTGTACTTTCGGGAGAAGAAATTTGCTGTAGAAGTTAACGATCCACACAGGTGAGAAGCAAGAGACTTTCCTTTGTACACTTGACATAAGTCGATTTGTTTGGTGTCCGTTTTTCTTCTGCTCACAGTCTCCAAAGCATTGATCCCAAGATTGTGTTTTCTATTTAAAGTGTGATTAAGTTAATCCAGAGCAATGATCTATTATTATTATTTTTTAAAGGCGAGCAGTAACCAAAAGAACCTTTGGCCAGACTGGCCTACTCATCCACACGTGGTATGCCAGCCACTCTTTGATCAAAACCATTTGGGTCATGGCCATTAGCCAGCACCAGTTCTACTTGGACAGAAAGCAGACCAAAGTAAGTGTCACTCCAAACTACAGCGTTTGTAACACTTTGATAACACCCACTGATCGTTGGGCGTCCATTCTTTCTTCCGTATTGTTTTAGACTAAATTAGGAACGGCAAAAAGTGTGGAAGAAATCGCCATGGACCTCACGGAGCACGGAGGAGCAAAAATAAACCGATTGGGAGACGCAGGCCTGAAGAATAACTTCATAACGGCCAGCAACGGGAGTCTGGTGTCCACAGGTTGGTTGTGGTTGGGTCGGTTTCGGCAATCTCGAGTTTTCATTTTGAGATCCCATTGACGCTCACAGATTTCTCTGACCGTGCCAGGAAGGAAAAAGACACGCTGCGGAGCCAGCTCACACTCTGCCATTTTTAGACGCATGCTTACGTTGGCACGAACAGTGACATTTTTTTTTCTTGAACAGGTTCTGCCGACTCTGAAATAAGTGAAGAACAGAAGAAAGAGAAACTGTCTGAACTGAGAAGAAAAGAGATGGAGATCCAAGATATTTTGGCCAAGAAAACAAAAGAACTGAAGAAGATTTGCTTGAGAGAGGCGGTGAGAAAATATTTGTAATTACACCTCCTGTGGACTGGTACTATGTCTGCATTGTATTTTTTTTTTTCTCTAACCATTGAGTCAGCGGTAACTCCTATTATTAAGATGGATTGTTTGTGCAGCTCAAAGTGTTTAGAGGACTTTTGGTTTTGTGTTTTCAGGAGCTCACTGGCAAGCTGCCGAAAGAGTATCCCCTCTCCTCAGGCGAAAGACCGCCACAAGTCAGACGGCGCGTTGGCACTACTTTCAAGTTGGATGACCTCTTCCCCTACAACGAGGTCTGCATTCAACTCTTCTATGGCACACTTTAAAGTTCACGTGTTGTTCTTTTTTGTGATTTGTGACAAAAAGATCTCAACCTATCCCTCTACTTGTATCTACTAGTATATTCTAGACCTGATGTATCTTATTCTTTTGTTTTCCAAAAGCCACTAAAACAAAATCCTTGATGTTGAACTGTTAAAGCTGGGGAATGTTTATCTTAAACTACAAAGTTAAAAAAAATAAAGATCCAATGGAAAAAACTGGCACCAATCTGCAGCTGAAGATAGTTGCCAACAAATCCACAAGGCTATTTTTGATTCACAATGTGCTTACGGGTATATTACCGAATGAGATTATGGGAAAACACTTCTAGATTAACAAGATAATATCAAATATGTCCAGAAGAGTCATACTTATTGTTCTTTCTGCGGATGGTGCTAATCGTGTTTTTGCCGCAGGATCCCTTCTTGAGAAACCTGGAGAGCAGATTTGCCCTGCAAAAAAAGATTGTGGAGGCGGCTAAGAAGCTGGCCAATGAGCCAGAGCTGTGCAAAACTGTCAAGAAGAAGAGGAGGCGGAACTGTTTGGACGCCATGCAGAAACTCCAGCAGATAGAGGACGAGATGAACCAGTACCGCATCAAGAAGGGGAAAAAACCCACACAGCGGGCCTCGGTGATCATTGCCGGTATGAAGCATGTTCATCTCTGTCACTGGGCTGTCGTTTGATTTTATCCCGGCAGCAAACCGAGTTCTTCTTCTCTCCTGTCCAGATGAGCTCGTCCGTTCAGACTGCAGCTCTTTGTCTAGTCTCCCGCTGGATGATGGTGAGTCAGCGCATTCAATTCAACTGACGTGAATCATCATGACATCTTTTGAAAGGGCAAGCGTCATATTTTTTTTTGTTCCCCTATGTGTGTTGCCCTTTGCGTTTAGATGACTCAGACGGGGTCAGTCAGAGGCCGCGGTCACGGTCGGTCCAAGGCTCCCCTCAGCTGAGTCCGATGCGATCGCTGGGAGCAGAATACGATGCGGAGAGACAAGGACCTCCGAGGGAAAATCACCAGAACAAGAACCACAGCAGGTTTGAAAACACGACTCCTTCATCCATCTAGTTGTGAGGTGTCCATTGTTTCACATCTTTTGATTCGATTTAGAAAGCTCTTCACGGAATGAAGACATGATGTAATAATTTGGCGGTCATGCATGCTCATTCCTTTCCATTCCTCTCACCCCTATTTTTCCTTCATCCTCTCCACACCCTTTTAGATTAGCCTTTGAAGGCCAGGACGCTTCCCCTTATTGCCACAGCCCGAGAGAGGTCTCCTCCACCCACAGTAGTCCCTATAAAACCCTCCCCAGACCTCCCAGAGATCCACGCAGCATGCCTCCCACCCCGGTTATGACCCGCAATGCCTACAGCAGCAGTCAGCTCAGGTGAGATCCGCCGCATGAACCAACCAACCACGTGCCTTCCTCGACCATAACCCCCACTCTGATCCGATCGGATCATCCCACGTCCTCGGCATTCTTAGAAGGCGGGTTCACAGTTTAGTTGTGCCCCTCTTCTCCAGGTCGGAGGGGTCTCCTCATGGCTTCAGGCACCGCAGCGGAAGTCTGGAGGCGCAGCCTCGGCCGAGGAAGGACGCCGACTCGGAGAAGCCCGTCTTCGTCCTGTCGCCGGCCCACCGCAGCAACAGCACAGAGGTGCTGGAGGACTGCTCCTCTTACACCAGCCAGTCCAGCCTGGACTACTGCGGGGCGGCCCACTCCCACTACGGGACGCTGGATTCCCGGACCTCCACCATGCACCGCCTCCACAGGAAGGTGGAGGTGTACGGGAATACCGGCAGCATGCCCAACTTGGTCCAGCACCATTCCGGTTGCAGTTATTCATGCGAGAACTCAGCACACTACACGCCCAGTGCCTACTACGTCGCCGGCTACCCCTGCCCGGACATGGAGCCCTACGCCAACGGTGCCTACGGGTACGAGAACGACGTAGAAGGCCACTACAACGTCAACCCGTCCTACCAAATGAACGGGTATCACGGGCACGACAGATTCAGGAATTACAGCAGCGAGCGGGCAGACAGTCTCTCCCAGAACCCCTACGCGACTATGAGGCCGCAGCGGAACAGGGAGGGGCCCAGGAACGAGCTGCTGGCCAAGAACATGCAGAAGGCCCTGGTGGCGGAGCATCTGAAGGGCTGGTACCAACGGAGCAGGGGCCACAGGGACGGTGCCAAGGGGTTGTACGACTTCGACGGCGGCTCTCAGCTCAGTCTGGGCTACCAGACCATGCCCGCGGCGTTCAGCCACTCCAGCAGAACTACGTCCTTCTCCTCAGGTGAGATCAACGAGCAGTAGGAAAGATATTTAGTTTAGGAAGAGAGCAACTTTGATTAAAATAGAGTTAAATAACAGACAAAAACACTGCGCTAATCCACTGTTTTATCTTAGAGGGATTCAGAGGATAGTTTCCTGTTACCTGAAGCTTAGAAGAGTAGAAGAGGACGTTTTGTGCCTCTAATATATTACTATTACGGTGACACACAGCAGCTTGGTGGTTGACTTACTGCACATCTAAACATAATCCCAAACACTCAAAACATCTGGATTTAAAAAACACATCATGTCTGCTATAAATTAAAAAACACTTTTTACTTTTTAAGTTTTAGCACAATTTCCTAAACCAGGTACTCTTCTACTTACTCATTTCAATATTGACAAACATTTTAAAAAGATTAGTTCAATAAGGACTATTGCTGGCTAATATTATTTTTGGAATTTGGCAATTAAATTAAAGGAACCACACCGTAAAAAACACATTGCCATCATGTGAAGTGCACCTGTCTGTTTTGCCGTAGTGACGCTAATCTCCACTTTGGAGCGTTTTCAAAGAAAACCATTTGTCCTGTTGGCAGTGTCCTCGGCGGAGAGCGCCGGAAACTGGCGCAACCAGCTGGCGGTGGGCCTGAGCGAGTACGAGGCGCCCGACGCGCCTCAGTGCACGCACCCCGCAGCGCTGCCTGCCTCCCCCTGCAGCCGCAGTCCCTCACACACCAGGTGAGTGCTGCAGTTCACTAAATCATCCCTCTGAGCCGCGGAGGCAGGTGGAAGTGAGTCACTCACAGACGCTCTAGGATTGGAATGCTGATTGATGATTTAATCCCCCCCGCCATTGATGACATGTTTCCTGTAATGGCTGCCTCTGGATTATAACCTTTATTCTCTGCTAAGAGGTTTTTTTTTTAATCTTTTATCTTGTGCGACCTGAAAAACCGAACCACCTGGACCCCGAAAACTCTTAACCTCCTTTCTTCTCTTGACTCAATTACTTGACCATTGCTTATGTACGCAGATCTCCTCCTGAAAACAAAGTCTCTGACATAATGCCCAAACAATCTGAGTCAGTTGCGGTGGTTGGCCCTCGGGCCGCTAGTACAGACGAACCATCAGACAACCGCTCTAGCACCTAAGGGTGAGGCCGAACACGTCGCGTTGCCACTCATCTCCATTTTGACACCCATCCTCTTCATTCGTGTGTGTGTGTGTGTGTGTCACTCCCGCGTAGCTTTTTCAAATCAAATATTCACAATTTTTATTTTGTGATCCGCCGATGAGTTATTTCACTCAAAACATTTTGTGATTTTGCAGCTGACCGACAAAACAACTGAAACAACGAAACTCGAATGCGTAGTTGAGACAGACGTCCAACGTTTTAGCTGCTTGCATGTGTTGAAAAAAGACAAAACATTGCATTCACTCCTTAAAGCGGAAGTCCTGTTGCATCCCATTTCCATTTCCATTCCCTGGTGATATTTCCACAAAGTTCAGTCACTCAATCTTAGTTTTTTCAATCCATTTTTTGACGTATTCTTTTCTCCCTGCCTGTGCAGTTTCCACCTGGATGGAAGCTGCATGAGTATCCACTGAAGAGGACCAAACCAAACGCAAATACAAACACAGATGAAGCCACGGGCAGCAGCACACGGAGGCACAGACTGCTGTTGCTTTCTTGGGAGATGTTCTGGTTCTGGTGGAGTCTACGTGTACGCCGCGTTCGTGTTTAAGTCCCCTCTGGACACAGTGACGGCACTCTTCAATGACTTTCCCGTGTGCCTTGAATTGGATGAACCATACAGGCAGATGAGAATGTGTCGAGGGACTTTGAGATGTTGCACAACCACACTGGGTTTAAACCCTGTTGTGTTTTAAAGATGAAAAAAGAGGCAACGTGTTTTTACTGAAATACAACCGTGTATTTTAACTAAACTATCTTCTGCCTTAAAAAAAAATCGTAGGTTATAGAATAAAATGATTTTCACCACATTCATCTCAGTAAAGTATGATCAAAAATAGACTTTAAAATAACATCCACATAGAAAACCAGGCTTGAACATGTTCACGATGGGGCATCGCGAGAAATGAACTCGTCGTTGATTAGAGCAGAATTTGATGAATTCCCATTGCTTTCTTTTGTTAAACTTTCAATCAGAATGTATTATGTCAATATTGTTTATAGATCCATTTGTCTTTGTTGGTGGCGTAATGTGTTTGAAAAAAATGCATGGTGAGAATATCTTCTTTTTCTTTTTTTAATATAAGAACTTCTTTTTATACAGAAGACCACGGCCGTAAAAAACACCACATTCATCTCCTGTAGTTTGTTTTCTCACATATTGTGCAGTCAGTGTGTAGTTCCATGTTGTTAGACGTTGTCATAAAATATTTTCCACTGGGAACAAAGATATGAATAAATGAAAATGTGTGACACATAAACGGCTGTGATCACTTTCTGTGTTGCTGGTAAACAACCAGGTTCAGGTTTTGTTATTGAGTTGGTGAGAACGCCTTAAAGGAGTAGTTCAACTTTTGGAAAACTTTATTTGCTTTTATTGATTTTTTTTATTAAAACATGGAGCTCGGCGTAGCATAAATACCATGCAAATGCCAAGCAATTGGCCCGGCTGTGTCCAAAGGTAAGCATACTCCAAAAATACTCCAAAACAAGTACGCTTTACACTTCTTCTTTAAATGAACACATTGAGCGCCAAAAAATTCCTGCTGAGAAGTATTTCCCTTATGACAGAATTCCTTCTCAATGACCTCTTATAACTCGATCGCATGTGTTTGTTGTGCAGCACTCGCAAAGGAGGCTTTTAACGCCTGAGCGGTGCGGCTGCTGCTGTCCATCGCTTTGCACTCCGCCTGGAGCAGCTGTCACCCCGAAGGATCCTGATGGCCGGGCCAGCTGGGTTTAAGGGGGCTGAAAGAAGAATGCCCCCGCTGCAACCTAAATATCTTCCATGGAGTTCACAGCGTTTAATTTTAGACTCCCCACATGGCAGCAAGGGCACAGGCCGCTCCCGGGCTGAAGTCAAAAGTCAGAGGCTCCTCAGTTGGCTCGGGAGTCGCAGGCTGGACGGAAGTCCTTGTGCCGCTCGATACCGACGGGACCACGAACCCAGGCGAACGACGATGTCAAACGGCAAGGACCCCGAGGACCTCAACGTGGAGGACATCGACGAGGATGAACTCCTCGCCACGCTTTCGCCGGAGGAGCTCCAGGAGCTCCAGAGCGAGATGGATGTTATCATTGCCCCGGATGAGAGGGTGCCAGTGGGCCAGAGGCAAAAGGACCAGACGGAGAAGACCCCGACTGGGACGTTCGACCACAGGTCCCTGGTCGGTTACCTCTACTGGGAGAAAGAGTCCAATCGTATGCTGGAGGAAGAACGAGTGCCTGCTACTCTGCTGCCCAGTGAGGTGAGAGCTCATCTCACAATGTTCTGTGATAATAATACGGCTTTAGAAACCACAACCCTTTACTGCTGTAATGTTACAGGCAGCAGTAAAACGCAGTGTTTGGAACGAGCACAATTCTAACCCCCCGATCCGATGTTTATTTTTCATCAGAAAACGTTGAGTGAGGAAACTGAAAAGAAAGACGAGGAAGAAGAAGATGCGGAATATGAAATGATAGAGGAAGTCATTGAGGAAGAAGCTGTTGATGGTACAGATGGAGAGGAAATTATAGAGATTGTTGAAATTATTGAAGAGGTTGATGAGAGGGACGAAAAGAACAAAGGGGTGGACGGGAAAGACGAGGAAGGGTTGAAGTCGCCGGTGAGCGCAGACCAAAATGAAAATACTAACACACATGTAGATTTCCCGAACGACAACACACAAAAAGTAGCAGAAAACAACACAGATGGCAATCGGCCCCTTTCAGACATAACGCAGAAGAGTGAGAGCGTGGCCCCAAAGCAAAGAGTTGAAGAGAAGGAGGAAATTAAAACGGCCGACTCTTTGCCTCCCAAAGAGGCCACAGAGGAGCAAGAGGTACGCGACACAAATGAAAAGCTCCCGCAGAAGGAAGAGAGGAAAATTAACAAATTGAATATTCCAAAGCTGGCCCTCAGTAATGTAAAAATGACGTCGAGACCCTCGGGAAATGAGACAAACTTGGAGTCGACGCTCGACAAAATCCGCAACAACAACCCTTCGGTCACAGAGGTCAACCTCAACAACATCGAAAACATTCCCAAAGACATGCTGTTGGACTACGTCAACGCGCTGAAGAAGAACAAACACGTGAAAACCTTCAGCATAGCCAACACCGGCGTTGATGAAAACATAGCCTTCAACCTGGCCAACATGCTACGGGAGAACCGCGGCATCACCACTTTGAACATCGAGTCCAACTTCGTGACCGGCAAGGGCATCGTGGCCATCGTCCGCTGCCTCCAGTTCAACGAGACGCTCACCGAGCTGCGCTTCCACAACCAGAGGCACATGCTGGGCCACCATTCGGAGATGGAGATCTCGCGCCTGCTCAAGGCCAACCACACCCTGCTGAAGATGGGCTACCACTTTGAGCAGGCGGGACCCAGGATGGTGGTCACCAACCTTTTAACCAGGAACCTGGACCGCCAGAGGCAGCTGAGGCAGGAGGAGCAGAGGCAGCAGCAGGCCAAGGAGCAGCGGGAGACGATGCAGATGTACGAGAACAGCCTGAACCTGCCCCCCGGTTTCTTGGAGATGCTCGGCTACGTGCCGCCTCTGGAGGTCCTGCGGGGTTGCGGGCTCGTCCCGCCCGCGCCGGAACCCGCCATGGAAGCGCGGACGCCACAGCAGGCGGCGGACCCGCAGCCCCAGAAGCAGCTCAAGCACAAGGGCGCTCCCGAGCAGGCCGCCGCCGCAGAGACGGCCAACACGGCCAACACGCTGAGGGAAGTCCAGCTGAAGAGGACTCCCAAGAAGCGGGACCCTTTTCTCGACCTGGATCCGAGGGACAACAAGGGACCGGGGAGGCCGAGTTTCCAGCTGAGGAAGACGCCCCGAGGGAAGGACGCAGACAATGGAGCGTTGGCGGAGGAAAAAGCAAACCTGAAGGACGTGATCAAGACTTTAAAGCCCGTCCCTCGCAGGCGATTGGCGGCCAAGGTCGACGTCACGCCCCGCGACCAGCTGCTCGGTGAGATCAAAAAGAGCAGCGTGGCCTACCTCAAATCTGTGAGTATCCAAGAATTTGTACAATGAGATCAATCAAGCGCACGGGACTACTAACATTCGACGCGTCAGGGTCGCCATTCGGAAATTAAAGGGTTACTAAAGGGTTATCTTTGAAAGCTCTGAGAACACAAAAGCACCTGTTGCATGTGGATGTATGTAATTGTCTTAAGGTGTTTTCTACAATAACTTTACACCCTGCCACTAAAAAAACACAAGTCATCTTTTCTTTCTCTCCGTTGCTGCTTGCAGGTGCCGCTCCCTAAAGTCCTGGAATCAAGTGAAACAAGTCTCTTGTGAGGCTGCATGGGTGCGCAAAATAAAACTGAACTATACTTTCATTTCATAATAAAAATATATTGGCGGTAGTTTTTTTAATTGAGTTGATATTAAAACATTTGGCCTATTTTATCATTTGAAATTGTCATTCATATATTCCTTAACACCGTGTGCAAAAAAATTGTTATTAAAGCAGTTTGGCTTTATTAAGGATTTTTTTACTGAAGAGACTATAAGGGATTGCTTTGTTTCAAAGATTTAATCCAACTAAAACAAGAAAAACAGGTTTATTATACCTCTATATATATAAATATTTAAACAGACTGAATTGGGAAACGACTGCAACATAAACCATGTTATCTTTATTTGTTTTATATGGGACAGCCAGGTTTTACTCCCAGTTGTTTGATTCAATCATCAACTTTAAAGAATAAAAAAGTCACAAATCACCAGTGAGAATATAATCTATTATCCAAACAACATTAGCTTTCTAAATTGTCAGACGTGACGTATCATGGACACAGTGCAGTTAAAGTGCAAGTGTGGAGAAGAAAATAAATAAATAAATGATTTTACTATCAAGAGTAACAGTAAAAAAAAATCAACACTTCAAAATACAGATTTCAGATTTTATTTTATTTTTTTACTAATAGAAAGGGTCTTGATCCCAGCAGTGAGTGGGAAAACAGTAGGAAACAAATAAAAAATAATAGGTTTTACTCATTGCCATAATTATTTTCAGATTCCTATTCTGTAGCCCATTTCATAACAATCTGCATGCTATATTATGAAAATAAAGAAATAAAAAACATTTACATGTCATAACACATTCAGAAAAAAAAGTAAAGCTGCACTTGCCATTCATTTTTAACATTGCATAGCCGTGTTTAGAGGAATACAGTCAGGCCAGCCTGTATGGTCAGGAATATTAAAACTCCACAATGATTAGTCAAGAAGCAACCTGTTCTCAGATCAGTATTCTTGCAGCTTCTGATGTGGCAAAAATGGACATTATTGTTGCTTAATAAGCTGTCAGTGGTCACCTTGGTGTGGGGTGAATAAAACATGCTTCTATTGAGGTAGCAAACTGAAATGATCAAACTTCCTCTTTGCAACAAACAAATGAGTATGTAAAAACAGCAATGGACGACGTGTGTGACATTCTGCTTTGCATTGCTAAACTAAATACTCAGTCTTCATGCTGGACAAAGGAAATGATTTGTTTTTCAGAAAATGAATTGACACAGGAATGACCTTTGGTAACCTTTGGTGCTCTTTGCCTTAATCCACACACTTAAAATAAAGATAAAATGTTTTGGCATCCACTTGTGAGTGACGTCACACAAAAGAATGATACATTAAAGTAAAACCAAAAAGAATAAAAGAACGAAGAAGCAAAACATCCGTTACTCATGTATAGATGGGATAAAAACTGAACACAGGGTTAGGGTTAGGTGGTAGGGTTAGTGTGCTAAGTGTGCTATGGACATTTTAATTCATTCTGTATCACAATGACTTCCGTTGGCACACGTCGAGCCTCACTCCTTCAGTTTGCTCTCGATGAAATCCCGAACCTTGCTCATTTTCTCCTCCTGCTGATCCAGTAGATCCATGATGATTCCCATGGGGGTCTTCTTCAGCCCAACACCCTCAATATTGTTCTCCAGTCTATTCTTCATGTTGCGCAGTCTCAGAGAGGCATGGATCAGAATCACTGAGTGAGACACAACGACAATAAACTTACATTATGTGACAACTGCGTCATAAATTCTAGTTGCTGAAATGTACTACAGGATATTCTCTGGTACACAACGAGGGAAAATAGGAACACAGAATGATACTGGTGCAACTCAGTCTTTACAGCAGGTGAAAAGGCGTGTCTTTTATTCCCATGGCGGGCGGATACTGAATGCATGACATCAGCCGGTAAATGTAGGGCTCTCCAAATCACCAACCCATAGCAACGCGTCAACACAGACAGCAGCGGCCTCCAGGGAGCCGATCAAATCGCCTCATCTGTCCGTATCGATGTTAGATTGCTACGTTTGCTACAACGGTTCGACCCATCATCGAAATGCGTTTAGAGAGCTGTGGCGAATCCAAAACTCTGAACTACGGAATACCTCGCCCTGTAATCATATTATTTTTGCATCATGAATGAATGCAGGCAATACTGCGGAAGCTGTTTGAATCCCTTGCGTGAGTCAGAGTGAGAAAGCTCTTGGAAAAGCCTGTTCGGTCCCAGAGAAAGTGACTCACTACCCCCTTCATACCACATTTGCCAACAAGTGCCCGCCACATGGTGCTGGGATCACAAGTTCGAACTGTAATTGGCTCGGGCCGAGCGCTAAATGTTTTTTCCAGATGCAGTCAGTCACTTGGATGTGGAACTTTAGTCTCACTGACAGCGTAACTGAATTCTTGAGTAAACAGAAAAAGCTTGTGACTTACACAGCAACGGGAAGGTGATTCCAAAGATGAAGACCATGACGCCGCCACACAGCGACAGCAGAAAGTAACTGGCAGCCATGACTCCGACGACGAACAGGGTGGGGTTCTTCCTTTTGAAGTTCTTGACTGTGGCCTGGTTCTCTCCGGCCCACACTGAACCCATGAAGACCAGGGTCACCACAGCTCCTCCCAGGAACATGCCAAATGGGTTCAGGAACCTGCATGTTGGATGAGGGGGAAAAAGAGCATTTTGTCCACGTTCTCCATGAGTGAATGTTTGGTTTTAAATAGCACAACCTGGTGGTAATAACAACAACAACAGCAGCAGCAGCAGCAACAGCTCAGGCCTGATCAGCTGGTGTGAACCATATGGTGGCAGAATATTGTATAAAAAGGCATATACTCATATTATATTAAATGTAAAACGACATGACACATCACCACCAACTGGCGGCAGTGACATGTGCCTGTATTGGGAAGGTTTTTGAGAAACCTCCCAAATCCTAGGGAGTAAAGTAACGTTATAAAAAAACTAAAATCACACATTTTTAAGATAGCTACTGCGTACCTAAGGGCCGCTGTTGTTATGGAATACGAAGGTAATTAAAAAGAAAACGTGTACACGTTAGGCAAAAAAAGGCAAATTTAGGGGGCCGCAAAAGAGTTCCAGAAAGTTTGCAAAACGACACCAAACGTTACGGAAACACTCCGTGTTTTCTTGTGGGGTGTGGACAAGCCGTGTGAAATCAGATAATCTAACGTTAGCTTGTCTTCCTGTTAGCACGCTGCTAGCACTCACCCTACAATGAGGAAAACCACCACGGCCACGGCGAAATAATTGGTCTGGTAGTACAGCAGGTTACTGATCACTCGGTTGTTCCACTTTGTCAAATCTCCGAACTCGGGTTTGGCAAACCGGTCCATTCCGGGGCAGAAATCGTCCCACGGCCTGAGGGGCGCCAGCTCCATCTTGGCCGTCATGTCTTCAGCGAGTGGCGAGGCGACGCACGGACACTAAACACAGCACAGCACAACTCGCGTTGCGTAATATTTTGACAGAGCAGCTGATTCACCCGCCGGAGCCCGGAAGAAGGGAGTCAAACGGCCAGCCTTGCTCTCGCCCAAGTTCTCGCGACAGTTGGATTATCGATTTGGCGTTTCGGAGTTTTACGATTACGTCGTAGAATGCGCAGCGGTACCAATCGCAGTAAACTGACGTAATTATAAGAATATCAGAAATAAACGCATAGACGATGCAAGTCTTTGAAATAGCAATGTGTATAATAAAATATACCTTCGATGGGGTTGGTGATTCGGACACGATGACAAAATGAATACTACGACACAATGACACAACATTTCGTTAAAAGATGTTACAAGAGTTCAAATTCCATTCAGAATTGTTTTTTTTTAATCTAAAAACGTTTAATGTGTATCAACGAATTAACTCATACATACGCATAATGGGATACACAATGTGTATTTTATATTTAATCTGATACGATACCTTCAGTTTTCATGACCATTTCTTTTTTATTTAATTTGTAGCCAATTTTGGCAGACGGGAAGAATAACACTGCACTGCGCAGGTGTTGTGCGCTGCTGGGCGCAGCTTTGACGCTCGGAAACACAGCCGTCACCATCGGGGAAATGGGACCGTGAAAGTATGGCGGATGCCGAGGAGCCGTAAGTCTCAATGGACGATTAATATGATTGTATCGTAGTTTAACCGGCGCAGTCGATCGTAGGCTCGGGATGCTTGAACCCTTTTCCATTTCTTCTACCAGGGAGAAGAAAAGACGGCGAATAGAGGACCTGACCGAGAAGTTAGTGACGAATACTAAATAAAGGTCTTTGGCTCGCAGCAGGTTTGCGTTGCATTCTGAGCAGCGACTGCTGGACCCGGAGAGACACGGATATAAACATTAACTTTTAATTACGCAGTTAACTCATTGTAAAATGCATCCATTTCCATAATGTGTCCATTTACAGCCTCAAACATAGGGCCATAAGACCAAACCCGCACCCTCCGTACGAGACGAGTCCGGGGTGGCCACCACATTGCAGCTGTACACATGACCCATGCCACACTATAACGTGTCATACGAATCCTGAACAGGGTTTAAGATGTTCAAACTTCAAAGAGTGACAACCAAGTAAATTTGAAGAAATCGGTAATGCATTCTAATAGAAACTTCACCCATGAATGAGATGCACACTAATGTTGTACAATCCAATGCACAACAGAAGAATAGAGGAACTACGTGCAGGTGAAATCATAAGAAAGAGACATTCCAAATGTGCATTTTGGTGTGTGACAAGGCATGTGTTGTGCAATTTTGATCTTGGTGTGAAACACTAAACTATTTTATCAATTTGCTATAGTCTTGCTGCAATTCTTTTTTTTAAATCGGCTGATTGTACACAATTTATACAATTAGTATGGAATAGAGACACAACACATTTTTATGAACAGTCACTGGAAGTCTGGTTTCCTGATGAGTATTAGTTATTCACATCACCTTCTTTTTGCCTATTTTTTTTGTTGCAGAAATTATTCCCATCAATATGATGATTTATTGAGTTATTTCCCTCACAGCCTTTTTGTGTGTCCTTAAATCCATCAAATCGACCCCTTCTGGACAACTAAGCTGTGTGTTCTCAAGAGATTATTACAGACATCAACCAAATAAGATTTATTTTTTAAATTAGGGTGATGTTGACTCATGAACTTAAAGCATTTGCAGGTTGTTCAGTTACCTTTAAAGGTTAGTAGCTGTAATTTCTGTCTGCGTAACAGGTCTTTCATTGTTTACTTATTTATTAATGCACATTACTGTTATTAACATTCTTTTCATCACACAAGGATAAGTAGGGATAGATGCACTAATTTAAGTCATGGTACTAGTTCATGGTGTGTTTGGTCTCCAGAATGGCTGTGGATGGTGGACACGTGGTTGGTGGGTGTGACTGGGATGGCCGGTGGAATCATGTGACCAAGTTTTTGGAGAGACCTGGCCCGTTCACCCATCCTGACTTTGAACCTAGTGCTGAGGTAACTTGGAAATACTCTAATGGGAACGGCAATTTCACATGTTAAACTGAAACAAACTGGTACAATGGTGATGATGATGATATTTTGAACCACCGTGCCTTTTTTATAATTTCAATATTGTGATGTTCCTTTCATCTCAGTCTCTACAGTTCTTGTTGGAGACATGCAAGATTCTGGTCATTGGAGCGGGGGGGCTTGGATGCGAGCTCCTCAAAAATCTGGTAGGAAATGTGGTGCATCGGTGTTCAGTTAATGTGACGCTAAAGTAGAAGCTCAATAAACACCGACTCGGTTTAGATGAGTTCTTACACGTGCTCGTTGTGCTTCAGGCCCTGTCTGGGTTTCGCCTCATTCACGTGGTTGACATGGACACCATTGACTTGTCCAACCTCAACAGGCAGTTTCTTTTCAGGTAGTTTTCACTCTTTTTTTTCACAGTATTTATGATGATGCAAAATGTTTGTGAGGAAAAATGCATATTTATACAATTTTTTTGAAATAAAAAGAAGAAAAAAAGTAAGTATTTACATGATGTCTGTTAAAGACGTAATGGTCAGTTGCAGTGTGATAACAATCAGAGTACATTCAGCATCTCTTATGTCCAACAGTTATTATCTGCTACATGCATTCATTCAGGCCCAAAGACGTTGGACGACCAAAGGCTGAAGTGGCTGCCAACTTCATCAACAGTCGCATCCCCGGATGTAAAGTCGCTTCGTATCCTTTGCACCAATAGTTTTTACTGCAAAAAAACAACAACCTCTGCTTCCGTTTCCAATGTGAAAAATACCCTCACCACAATTTATATTCCTTATTATTTAAATGCAGTCACTTTAAAAAGATCCAAGACTTTGACGAGTCTTTCTACAAACGTAAGTGTTTTTCTAAGATGCATCAACGGAGCTTTCCAAGTAAAAACCTCAGAGGTTTTGAATATTCGTCTCTTTGCAGAGTTCCACATCATCGTGTGTGGGCTGGACTCGATCATTGCCAGACGCTGGATGAACGGGATGCTGGTAGGGGAGAGAGCTTTTGATACGCCTTTGCATATATATATAAGTGCAACTTGTGGGGAGTTATGATTGCGTGGCTTTCTCTAGATATCCCTCCTGAGCTATGAAGACGGAGTCCTGGACCCCAGCTCCATCATCCCTCTCATCGATGGAGGAACCGAGGGCTTTAAAGGAAACGCTCGCGTCATTCTCCCCGGCATGACAGCATGCATCGACTGCACATTGGAGCTGTACCCGCCACAGGTCACTTTTTTAACGGCAACTCATCTCCTGGTTTCACTTTAACAGTTCAAAAGCGTTGACATCGGCGCTTCAGCTCGTCTTGGGAGGGAGAAAGCATCCGTGGTGTCTCTAAACAAAAAAGGAAAACGTGCTGCACACAAACAAGTGCACCAGCAGCACAGCAGTTTTCTGCCGAAACAGCGAAAATGAGTCATGAAAATACAATTAAGTTAAGATTTCATGAAGAAACATTTTACATGCTTGACCCTAATTTGGCCGTCCACAGATTAATTTCCCGATGTGCACCATTGCGTCAATGCCTAGGCTCCCAGAACATTGCATTGAATACGCCAGAATCTTACAATGGCCAAAAGAAAAACCTTTCGGAGGTAAGCTAAATGGTCCACCTTCAACACATCTGATGTAACCTTTTGTCTGTGTACATTATTACAATAGACGGATAACTACAGGGGTTCTTTTCTCAACTAGAAACCAGCTTAGATGGAGACAATCCAGAGCACATCGAGTGGGTGTTTGAAAGAGCCCAAAAAAGAGCTGCAGAGTTTAACATTACAGGAGTGACATACCGCCTCACTCAAGGTGAACTTGTGAATTAAAAGACAATAATTAATCCAACACTAATGTGGTAATTCAGTCAGTTTTTAAAAATGTATTTATTAATGTGTGCTGACTGGTTTTTGTGCCACAGGAGTTGTGAAGAGGATCATTCCAGCTGTGGCATCGACTAATGCTGTTATCGCAGGTATGACATGCAGATGTTTATAGAAGTATATAACATAGTTCAGTTACATCAGTTAAGTCTTTGTGTAAATACCCGTATTTCCCTCAGCATTATCCCTGGTGCCATGTCAAAATCTGCTGAGCAATTTTTGAATTTTGCAGAAAACAAACTAAATCCAAATCACTTTAAATAACAATTAGGTCTGTGCTTAAGTTTGTTGAGGACTAGATCTGTCACAATGGGTATTTTATTTTTCAGGATAATCGGCAATAAGAGCATTTGTGTAAATGTTGTCCTGTTGGGACATCTTTCGGACTATTGGCGTTTTTGATCAGGGCGTTGTACCAGACTCTTTTGGGGTGAAATATTAGCCGAGCTGGAAAGCAAAACTCTCGATCACGTTCGTACCCTCGTTTATGGTCAGGAGCTTTGTGCAGTGACCGAAAGAATTTGCCGAGACAAGCAACAAAAAATAAACTTCCTTCGTAGGGTGGCTGGTTTCAGCCTTAGAGAAGGGTGAGGAGCTCACACATCCAGAGGGGACCAGAAGCCGAGTTGCCGCTTCGTTGCGTTGAAAAGCTGAGCCGGTTTCAGGGCATCGGATGCGATGTCCCCCCTGGACGCCTCCTCGTAGAGGCAAAAAAGGAGCACGCTGCAGAAACGCCTTTGGGTTCCCTAGAAAGAGTTGCAAAGCGCTGCTGGGGCGAGGGATGTCTGGAAAATCCTTTCTGAGCCAGCCGGAGATAAGCCACATAGAATGGACGCATGGACGGATTGACGTAACTACGCTTTTCATCTTGTCTTTGTTCTCTCCACAGCTGCCTGCGCCACTGAAGTCTTTAAAATTGCAACAAGGTCAGCAGCAAATGCCAAGTATTAATTCATCATGTAGATTGATTTCAGTAACGAACGTTTACTGATCATTTGAATATTGTCTTGCAGCGCGTATATCCCTTTAAATAATTACCTGGTCTTTAACGACGTGGATGGACTGTACACCTACACTTTTGAAGCGGAGCGAAAGGTTGTTGTTGTTGTTGTTGTTTTTTTGGGAGCGTAACCAGCGGTGTGCATCTTTCTGCATACAGAGAGTAACCACTCTGCTCTGCATCGTCTTCCCTCGGCAGGAAAATTGTTCGGCATGCAGCCAGGTGCCTCAGGATCTCCAATTCCCTTCTTCTGCCAAACTGCAGGAGGTTTTACAGTTCCTCACAGAGAGCGCCTCTCTGTGAGTATATTCAGGAAAAACGACGTCTTCTAAAGTAGTTTTAAAACGTGTTAAAATTGTCTATTTCTCTTCATCAGGCAAATGAAATCGCCGGCTATCACCACAACTCTGCAAGGGAAGAATAAGACGCTGTATTTACAGGTAATAAACAGCAGCCTATTCACTATTTAAATGCTGTTTTGTCCACCCACGTTTCATAATAATCTATGATTACACTACGATTGCATCTTCATTCCAGTCCGTTAAATCCATCGAGGAGCGAACGAGGCCGAACCTCTGCAAGACTTTGAAAGGTTATTAGAAGAATGGGTCCAATCGCGCACAGTGTGTTTTCCTTCCGGCCCCTGACTTTGGTGATAACGTCATCTCTCGTGTTTGCAGAGCTGGGCTTGTCAGACGGACAGGAGCTGGCCGTGGCCGACGTCACCACGCCTCAGACGGTTCTCTTCAAGCTCAATTTCACCACCTGAACGCTTATTCTGAAGCTGATGTCGGATTGAATCTGAATGCAAACTGAGGCTACTGGGAGGTTGCAGTGGCACTTGTGATGTGATGATGTAAATAAGATGAGTGAGGTGTCACTGGATTGAACTGGTTGTCATATGAATATAAAACCTTTTCCTTTTTATTAGTAATGGTTACTTCTTGAAGTGTTTGTCTCTGTTTTGACTTCTATTGTAGCTACATTACATGTCAATCGAATGAGAATCATCATGTGCGCTATGCTCTAATAAAGTTTTATTATCATGGTTGTAGAAACCACAAGTCTATTTTAAAATATTATTTGACATTGGTCTTCACGTAGATGCAGCTGGGCCGCTTAAATGTCTTTAAGATATATATTATAATATATTTATATTAGTATTAAAACAAGCTGGATTACAACCCACTTGAATGGAAGTCGATTATTAAGTTAAGAAAGGGATGCATTATTTGTTGATACACAAAATAAATTACATCATAGATAAATGACTGGAGAAGCAAATTCCCGAAATTGTCAAACTTTTAACTTTAATATTAAGCTTCAAATGATTATTATACTTTCCTAGTGAGAACAAGCTAGTTGGGTGCAATCACTGATTTGCACGTATACTTCATCATTCCAGGGGCCCACGAAAGAAAAACACCACAAAGTGTGAAATCTCCCCTTTGCTGTCTGTCACGTGACAGCGATAAGTCCGTCTGTTTCCAAATACGAGTCACCCGTGTTGTGAGAAGGGATCGTGCCCTGAGATGCAGTTTGCATCGTCTGCCCCGTGACACGAGGTCGACGCTCTCTCTTAAGCTCCTTATGGCGCTAATGAAAGTGGCCGCATATTGTCCGGGGGGACAGATGGCTTCCTTGCCTTGATTAAGTTTTAGTGTTTTATTTATTTATTTATTTTAAGCTGGCGGGGCGTTGCAAGTCGTTGTGTGTTTACGGACTTAACGCGAAAGAAAAAGGTAAAAGTGTCTCCGGGAGAGGAGGTGTGAAAGCGCTTCACTGTTGCCTCATCTCGTGCGTTGTTTAGCTGCGGGCTCCCCCGCTCTTACTTTGGATTGCAGCAGAACACTTTGGAAACTGGAGGATCGCATCTACTGCAAAACTTTTGCGTCTTGTGCAGAAAGGAATCAATATATACATACACACATAGAATGTTATGCATGATGCTAATACGGAAACTGATGGACGCTTCTGCAACGGCCCGAGCACAGGTAAGAGGTGGACTATAGAATAATATATGTATATTGCTAAAAATGCAACCTGTGTTTTGCTCTGATATCTTGTTCATTCTGTAAAAGGTTCTTTAACGTAAGAATTTCTATTTCAGATAAACACCATTGTTAATGAAATATTCATGTGTATTTCTAGGCTCTGGGAAAGTTGAGTCGTTTAACATAATCTGTAGATCAATTGATTATCTCAATTATTGCTATATATTTCACTTATTTTAATCTTTGAACCGCTGCATTAGTCATCGCTGTGATTTGACATAAAAGTGCAAGCCCCAGTTTTTCTTTGACTCATGTGGAAAACGGGGAGAATGTAACTTTGAATGCAGACATGTTTACAGCTGAAGGGATAATCTGAGTCAGAAATGAGTGCAAGGACCCATCTGCCCTTAAAGTCGAGCCTCTGCTCAGGCTCCACATTGACATTTCTTTGATTTCCCTTAACGAAGCTTGCTGATGCATGAGTCACAATTGAGCAAATAGATGTAATGATCTTGTGAACCTTATTTCAGGAGTCAGGAAATATCACATGCATTAAAATATTCTCTTTTGGATCACGCACTTAGGGAAAGTGTGCGTGCTGGTAAACAAGGCAACTTCAAAAATAAAAAAAACACTAAATAGACGCTGTGTCTAGCTAAAAGCAGCTTCCCTATTTGCCACTGAAATGTGACGTGTTGTTTAATGGTGTCGTATGTTTGGTGTTATGAGGCATTTTGACAAGTGATGTATAAATATACATGGTAAGATTGAGCTTTTTCTTTTCTGCAGTGTGTGTCCCTGTTGGTCTGAGCAGGCAAAATGAAGCTGAACATATTGGCAGCACCATTTCACTGGGGCCTCATGCTTCTTTGCACAGTGGCCTTGTGCAGCCAACTCGTGTCCACTGGCAACCAAAGCTCCCGAGGACGGACGGGTAGGTGCGAGACCCGACCAGACCAGTCCCCTCCAGGGACTCATTAGGGCTCCTGGTCAACAATATGGTCGCCAGGTAGAGAGTTCAGCTCAAGTAACACCAACCCAATAAATTTGTCTCTTTAGAAACGGAAATTAAAACGCTGGATGCGTTTTTTCCTGTTTACTCCCGAGCCTCACAGTGCAGCAAATACTTCACAGACAAAACACATTGTTATTATGCTGTCAGAGAGGGATTAAAAAGTTTCTTGTTGCTGTTGGGTATACGGCCTGCTGAACCTCTGCAGCATCACCTGAGGGACAAATTGAGTCATTAGGGCAGTCCTAGAAGAAGTATTACAGGCATGTACTTAAAAGCGCAAAATCAGATATTAAGAAGTCAATAGTTTTCAACTTGGCCATCGGCTCATGACTAAAGGCATCAAACACAGCTGCTGTGCTGACAGAGCGAAACGGAGCTCAAGGTTGTCGTTTTGTTGCCGTTTTGTTGTCATTTTGATGTTGTGTCAAAGCACAGCTGAGGACACGCTTTACGGCACTTCCCTATTTCAGGGTGAGGCCTCTTCCAAAGAGAGACTGTCAAATAATTGACGAGTTAAAATCAGTAGCTTTTTTAGGTATCCACAACACTCGTGTCCACTGCATTTAATTTTCAACCGAAGTGTAGAAAACACGTTTTTTTGTGTAGGTTGAAAAAAGTTTCATCACAGCACTTTCATTCAATTACTTGTTTAATTTTTTTGATCTCTGCTTTTCTTGATCCTGCAGTGAAAACATATAGAAGCATGTGTGGTGAGGATATTTCTGTTCATGCTGTTTATTTTTGCTCCATTTGTTAACATTAAATCAGGCAGCTGAACAAAGTGATTCCTGCTGATTTTCTTTGACATTGGAATGTGTTTTTCCTTCACTGTGGCTTGAGTATTGATGCTTTTTATCCACTTGGTGGTGCTGTAGCTTTAGAAACATTAAAAAAAAAGTATTTTATCTATCATCAGAATGAGTTTTAACAAAAAATAAATTATTGTAATATTAAATTATAAATATATATTATATCAAATGTATAATATTTTTATACATTTTACATAAAAAAACAAAACAAGAAATCATTACAATTTCAATGAAATTCAACTGTACCGGCTGAAGTGCCTCGAGCTGCCACAGCGTCTAAAACAGAATGAAAATGCTAATCCTTTCCTCTGAATTCTCGCCCTCAGGGTCATCGCAGGAGAGGACGGGCACCTGTGAAGTGGTTGCTGCTCATCGTTGCTGCAATAAGAACAAGATTGAGGAACGCTCTCAAACAGTCAAGTGCTCCTGCTTCCCAGGACAGGTGGCGGGGACGACGAGGGCTTTGCCCTCTTGTGTGGAAGGTAATATTAGCGGGAGCATCTTTTACCCCCTCTCTCGAAACCAGGAATATTTCGGCGATGGCTGAAATATATTATTTGTAATAGCAGGTGTGTTGTTCTCCAGCCTCCATTGTGCGTCAGAAGTGGTGGTGTAAAATGGCGCCGTGTCTGAAGGGGGAAGAGTGCCGAGTTCTCCCTGACCTCACTGGTTGGTCATGCATCTCTGGGAACAAAGTGAAGACCACAAAGGTGAGGCCTTCTGGAGCCACAGTCACCGCGACACAAAACGGCTTCAGCTTAAGACGTGGTATTTATTGACGCTTAAATGCAGTCAAATCTTCTCCGTTTTGATTGCATTTTTTAGTGCACAACAATCAACCTTAGTCCCTGCTCCCTTTGGCCGTATCAACTCTCCGGCTCATTAAAATCTGGTGTAAGATGAAGCCAGGAGGACAAACATGAAGGAAGCTGTAAACCAAAACCAAACAGTGACCCATGTCATTAAATCTAAAGGCCAAAGGGAGCCCCGCTGCGTTTAGAAATGCTCTTTCACATGAGTTGCCTTTTGGTTGAACTCTTTTATGCAAATGAGATTCCTGTGGGAGAAGTTTTACAGTGAAACAGACCCAAGTTGTCTATGATTTAGGGAATCTATTGTCAGAAATGGAGTATGATGATACGAACCGTGTCTCTTTTAATGTATAAAAAGAACCGACGCTAAGAATTGAATAAATACCGACTCTGTAGCGGGCCTTTGACCTTTTGGCCTTCGACCTTTTCACTGGAAGGCGAGTAGAGAAGTTTTCTTTTGCTTGCAATCGGCAACCTCTGCTGGATCCCACTAAACGCACACTAAACTTTTAAAGAAAAGGGCAATAATATAGGCATTCAAATATAATGTTCTACCTAGAGGAAAATTACCCATGTGACACATTTCAGAATAATGTATATTTTCTTTTTTCTTTCATGTTTCACTAAGCTGGTAAACAAGAATTCAATTAATTTAGTGAATAGACGTTCATTTTACATGTGCTTTACTTTGTGTAAAACCAAATCCAGAGTGATATATTGTTGTTTCAGGTGGCGCGGTAGCACGTCAGAAGTCCCATTTAATCCGCTGCAGTCACCTCTGCTGACTCTGGACTCCGAGGACAGCAAAAGCCCATCAGATAGAGCAGAGAACAATATGGATTTCATCAGACATCTCCTTGCCGGTGCTTCAAACGGGCAAGAACTCATTATTTTAATTTCCATTTTGCTTTAAACACAATCGCAGCTGGGGTCAATCCCGCCGAGTGGACCGTCTATTAGCAGCGGATTCAAGATAAAAATGACTCGTCACCCCTTCCCCTTCCAAACAGGCAGCCCGCTGCAAAACGGTATCATTGTTTTTCGGCGCTTGATATGCTGCGCACATTGCGACGCACTCAATCAAAGCGCGGATGGGACTGCTGGCAGACATTTAGAGCGAGATTTTGTGGATTTTCAAGAGGCAGAATGTGAATCCACTCAGTTCACGACTGTCTCCCCCCCCCCCCGCCGCCGATCAGAGGAGGAGACCACAAACACTGAGAGATTTATGATTATGTAGCATTGGGTAAACAACGCTGTCCCGCGGACTTTATGCCAAGCTTTGCAGAGGGGTAAGATCCCTTTGGACTACTCCTTACCGGCAGAGAGGCCCCTCCACCCGACACGTACACACTCGCGCATTTCATCTCAACTCCACCGGTTGGACAGGCCGCCACCTGCAAAGCTGCCATGGCGTGCACGCTCACGCACGCACACACACACACACACACACACACACATGAAGCACTGATGCAAAACAAGGGCTGTTTGAAATGCTAATGATGGGGAGAGAGGAGGAGGAGAGGAGCTTCTTCACCGCTGCGAGTATTTACACCGCACTTTTGTTTGCCTCTACGTGGGGGATCTCGGCTCGTAGTGACATATTGGAGATTCTCTGCCTCGAAGCCAAGTGTAACCACCAACAGAACAGAATACTAACAGTTATTAGCATTTCATCAGTCGTCCTCATTACATGAATAATATTCCACCCCGATTGCCTGTTTCTTTTTTTTTTTTTTTTATCTCTTCAGTCCAGTCACACATTTTGCATTTTACTTTTGCAGTGACGAAACGCAGCGACTGCAAATCCTCCTGTCGGAAGGATCAGACTTGCATGAACGTCTCTTGCTGCGCCGTTTGAAATCCGCTGAATTCTAAGTAGTCTGCTTACATTTACTTAACGCAATAATACTCCATGGTTGTCTTGAGATACTTCACTGAGCTGTCATGTGGTCCAACACTTTGAGCATGACTTTGCTTTACAAACAGTTCCAAAAGTTCCCATTGTCATTTAATGTTAACAGTGTTGTGCTTGTCATCTAAACCATGTCATTTCAAGATCCAAAAAATGATATTGACTGTGTTTGAATCTATCCACTTGTATAGGATGGAGTTTTATCATTATTAGTATTAGTCAACAAAATGACCATAGATTTGAATGAGCACGTTTCTGGCAAAAGATGCTGGAAAATTCAACCATCATTATTATTATTATCATAATCCTCATTTGTTGTTTTTATAATATGGTACACTGTCTTTTTTCAGTTGTGGCAACTCTTGAATGCAAACTGAGTCTTGGTAATGATGTATACGCCAACTCTGGGAATAAACCAATAAAAACAAAAGCCTATTTCTGACGCCTTCATGCAAATGGCTTGAGAATATTGTTAAAGATGCTTTACGAGGACTCGTTTTACTTCTCTGGTTTGAAAATGAAGTCTCCACAGAGTGCTACTGCAGTAATAATATAATACTGCAGGTTCAACCCAGGAGTGTGTCGGGCTCCTCTAGAAGTCCAGCGGCAGACTCATCAGCTATTCCTGCTGATTGCACCGTTCAAACAGTACAAAAGCCACACAGCTCATTGAAGTTAAACGTCCCAAGACTGTTCTTAAAATCTGAGTAGATCTGGACAAGAAAGCGTTGGAAATAAAAGGAACTCGTGGAGCTACATTTTCTCTCCGACTGTATAGAAGCTGCGGAAAAAGGACGGATCCACTGGGGGTGGCACCGAAGAGGCTGATGTGTGACTTCCATACCATAACCATCCGTACACTCGCTTCTGTTTTTCACAAAAATATTGAGATGTGTATAAATAATGCAATGCTATGCCGTTTGCAACCTCTATGTCCCTATATGTTCAAATAAGATATTTTGTTTCTCAAATTCTGAACAAGAAATAACTTTCCGGGATAAAAGTCTAAAATACGATAAAAATCTTTTGGGCCCCGGTGGGAATTATCTTGACGGTGACAGCAGGCATCCTCAAATTTGTTCCTGTATTCCTAAAATGCCACGGAGCACTCACGACTTTATTTGTTTTCAAAGGAGCTGGCGTGACATTCATTAGGTGACTTCTAGAAATGTTTTGGATAAACTCTGTGTCTCATTCCTTAGCACTCCTTAGAGAAGTTTAAGAACTCTTTACTCGCTGCTTGATTATCTTTTATCTTTAAAATAACCTTAAAGCCAATCAAAAGAGCTTTATCTCTGTTAGTCTCGAGAAATTGAGTGCAAACCCTCTGAGCACCTGTTACAATACGTGGCTTTAAAACAAAAGTCCTGTCTCGAATTCAAAATGAGGACAGCCAAAATAAAGTAATTAAGGAAGGAGTTAAGGGATCCTCACTCTGGGCTTTAACATGTTGCACACAAGAAAAAGATGAGGCAATAACAGATGATTAAAGAGTGAATAAGTCCCCAATTTTCTCCATTTCAGGCACAAATTTAAAAGAGAAATGTGGTTATTTACAGTCCTTTAGATTTCTCGTACTTCAAACCGCTCACAAATAACACATTTGTGGCAGCTTATTTGATATCCGTTTGCTGGTGGTGTGGTGGAGAACCTTCCGTCTCTCGTGAGTGTCTGTTGGGGACAGTAGTTCACATTCACTAATAGAAAATAAACTGTCCTGGGGCACATGAAAAAACATAATGAAAACGCTGTTTTATTCCCCTTCAACAACTATTTCCTCGTACGGCTTTGGCACTTGTAATAAAAAATGTAAACACAAATCTCCTCGTTGCTCTCTATTTTTCTCTTTGTATCACTTTGTGTGTGTGTGTGTGTTTGTGTGTGTGTGAACTAAATGAGTCCTCTTTTACTGCAGGCAACTGTATAGGCGGCTTGGATAGACTGAAAGTAGTTTGTTCATGGCTGAGAGGATTCATCTATTTCATTTTTTCATTATGCATACACACTATCGAGAAAATAAATGACAGTGTTTCGCTTAATTAAAACAGAGAGCTGAACAATTACATTTTAACAACAAAAAAAATTAATTGGACGATATTAATGTAAACAGCTGCTGTGATGTATTCATATGCCATGCCTCATGGCGGCATGCTACACTAATGAAACAAATCCTGTTTGCTACAAGGGGGGGGGGGGGGGGCAACAACTTTCCTCACCTTAGTGATGATAAGGTTTCAAACTTATTACCTTCAATAAAACAATGGAGATGAATCTGAACTTCCTGACAGAAGACACTCTGCCTGACAGTTAAAGATCATAGAATGTAAGGAAATATGCAAAACGTTTACATTAACATTTAATTGATTTAATCTTTAATTGCTATTAAACTGCTGAAGACAAATTTAGGTTTTACAGGGTTATCTACCATTGATTTTTCCTACAAAGTCTCTATAAGGACACATTTTGAAACATTTGAAATCAGACTAGCTATTTATGCCTGTTTGTATTCTTAATGCTAAGCTAACCAACCACTGACTACTTCAAAGTGAAGTTATCCTCTAATATCTCAGCCAGGAAGCCAATGGCCACACCTGTTTTGCAAAGATTAGGACATGGAAGCTAAATTACAATTGTAATTCTCTCATATATTTTTCAGATGGTTGCATAATTTCCATCCACACTTATAAAGTTGCATTTGTTTATTAGTGTTTTTAATCCAAAGTTTTGTATATTGTGTCTTGTGGCTGTGGTTCACATTCTTTTACTGCCAGAGCAGAACACTAATCAAGCAGTGATTAAATGCCCCTCCCGGCTAACACGCTAAGTGGTCCAAATCCAACGCACCAACGATCTGGATTCACCTACCGGCGTTTAACCACACCAGGTGTGCACCGTGGCTGATATACTAACCATGTGACCTCCGGTGAGTTGTGCGAGGACCTTTCGCTGTTTGTGACTTTTGATCGGGGATGTGACTTCAGAGCTGCAGATTCTGAGGGGGGTTTAGTGGAATGTTCATATTCCCCTTTGGGGACGAACAAGCGGAGAGGGTGACTCCCAGAGAACATTGTCGAGGATTTTACTGTCTCACCATACTGTACTGTGAGGGAGTGCGGTGAGTACAATAACACGCTTACTTGTGTGTGTGAGTCTCCTTTGCCTTGATGTTTGCGCTGTGAAGTTCATACGTGTGCGATGTGCCGTGTTCATACGTGTGCGATGTGCCCTGTTCATACGTGTGCCATGTGCCGTGTTCATACGTGTGGCATGTGCCGTGTTCATACGTGTGCCATGTGACGTGTTCATACGTGTGCCATGTGCCGTGTTCATACGTGTGCCATGTGACGTGTTCGATGTGCCGTGTTCATACGCGTGGCATGTGCCGTGTTCATACGTGTGGCATGTGCCGTGTTCATACGTGGGCCGTGTTCATACGTGTGCCATGTTCATACGTGTACAAAAAAAGCGGCAAGAGCCGATGAAACGAAAATCACTCGTGGGAGAGGAAAAAACTTGCACAAAATCAAAGAACAAAAACAAATCTATAATATAAACACTAGCTGAGGCGAGGAGTCACACGGTGGTTCCATGACATGGGACAAGACGAACTGGCACAGGACAAAGGGAGGCTCAGACAATATATGCACACACAGGGTAGGGGCACAGGTGGAAACAATCGGGGGCAGGGCAGACAATCAGACAGACACAGGAGGAAGGGGCAAGTTGCCTGACACAAGAGGAGGGTTATTTTTCAAAATATAACAAACTCACGAGACCGCTTCGCTAACATAATTTCCTGGACATGACATCCTCGTGGCTGCGTCACTATTTATTTAGAGTTTTCCCTTATTTCCCGTTTATTCTCGTGACTCTGCGGCAGTACTGAGGTAGGCGAATGTACATTCACAACTGATCGTTCCTTGCATGTACTGCCTTCAAAGTGCAGGCTGTTGCCAAGAAAATAATTGAAGTTGTTAGTGTGGACATGAAGACTCATGTTGATCCACTAGTGTGCAGGTTCACGTTTCTTGCTGCTCATTGTGCAGTCCAAGAGGGTCCTTGGATTTATAGTGTCTGTCATATCACTTTCAATCCTTTCAATAGATGTAGGGCTGTGTTTCTTTCGCTTTCTAAGCATTTTCACATGATATAACAGTTGTCATATTGTGTGTTCCTGCATTATTAGGCAGTTTTTTTTGTGAGCCATGGATTTGTAAAAAGAAATGCTAGATTTACAATATTTGGAACATTTTTAACTATCTTTGCCCGGGTGTCTGTCTTTATTGTCACGTCAGTGTCCCACAATAGTCATCTGCAGAAAAGCAGGCACTTTCACAGCAGGTCAATTTGAGTCAGTAGAGCAGTTTTGAGAGAGACAGAGAGAACCTCGAAGCTCAAACCTCTTCCCGAACTTTCAACCCTCCGACGATGTACCTTTGACAAATTTCCTACTTTTACAGCCTCTTGTAGCCTCTTGTCTCCTGTGCGGGTAATTGTGACTTACCGTCAGTCTCCATTAAAGTCACGCGCAAGGCTGAGGCCAGAGTGCTGGGGGGGGAGACCGAAAAAACCCAAAGCAAGTGACCCAAGCCAGAGACCGCCATTGGACTCGAGTCGGTCGCTGCTCATTTCGCGTCCTTCGCCTCAAAAGATGACGCTCGCGTCGTGTCCTCGTCCGCCATGGGACAGACAAATTTAAACTCTCGGACTGAAAGCATTCCTATTTGTGTCGTGAATACAATTTTAATCCCAAGGTTGAGACGTGAGGAACCAAATTGTCTGTTCACCTATTGTTGCATCCCTGTCGTTATTTGATTACTTTACGCTGTGTTGTTCACAAATTGAGGGGGGGGGCGCATCGTGAAATTCAAGGCAGTCCTTCTCACACAGAGATAAATCCTTTTACCAAAGAAGGAAAAAAGCCTCCAAGTATTCATTTCTCTATTTGGCAATTATTAAGCCTACTTGTGTCACAGGGTTTTCAGGGCTGATGTTTCCTGCCGGGCGTTTAGCTGATGCTTCTTACCCATGAGCTACACTGAGGATTCTCTTGCACAAAGCCAGCGTTCCATCCCACTGCATATGACTGACACACACACACACACACACACGTCTGTCTACAAACAATCACTTCAGGTTCACAGCGGGTCACACCTTATTCCAATCATCCCACCAGGGGAACTCAACATTTGGTTGTGTTTTGTCCGCATGGTGCAGGATGATTCTATTACAAAACCATTTTTAGCCCTGTGATTTAATTCTCTCTCCTACATTTGTCAGCACGGATATCAGTAAGGAAACATCCGTGCAAAAAATGCAACATGTCAGCTGACTTCCCCGGCCTCGATCTGATATAACTTGATATAAGTCGGTGCAACAGACACTAAGTCGGTGTCATTGTAAATCTGTCTATGTTCGCTGTGTATGATCCAGCTGTTGTTCCTTTGTGGCGACCTAACGGCATGAAAGGGCTGGTGCTCTCTGCATGAATCATTTAGATGAAGGCCCGAGGAGGAAGAGGGGGGGGGGGGGACACAAGACACCTGATGTCAGCTTTAATTAGAATCCAGTTTGGTCGGCATTACCTTGACTTTTGAAACCTGAGAATCCTGCAGGGCAGCGGTTACGCTCGTCGGTTACGGGATGTGATCAGACTGGTTAATCTTGGCGATTGCTGGATACCACAGAAAATAAGAGGACGCAATGGCCTTTATCTTGTTAAATGCTTATTGTACACTGTGTCCAGTATTCACCAAAAACATATAGTTAAATTCATACACTACCGCTCAAGGTGATCCTCTCTCAAGCAGATAATTACCAGTTTGAGGGGATTTTTTTTCTCTATAGCAGTTATTTCACACTTTAAACCTCATTATTATATCCTGTTGCTTTAAGCTGCACCTTGATATTCATGGTAACAGAGCGGAGAGAATGGAGCATGACGAGACCTCTTGAGTGTTTGGAATGAAATGTGTCTCCTGAACAAACCCATGGGAGCCTAAATTCCCAGGACGTCCCTGGTGCATCATAAAAGGGAGTCGGGGCACATCACCATCACTTGTGTGTTATTTCTCACTGTTCTGCAGCTTGATGTGAGACATCAGAGCCCTAAAGCGGCAGCCCGGAGAACCGCGCTGACGACTGATGGAAAATTAGATGCCGCTCGCTTCCATCTTGCAAATATTATGCCCATTTAGCATCCTGTGCTGGAGAGGAAACATTTTTAGTTTGAATTGTAGCAGAATTTTATTGCGTTTCTGCAGCCTTGCTCAGCATTCACCCCCCGCCGCGTACAAGTTGTACATCTAGTGCAGGGGATGATGGACGGCGTGCTCTACGTAACATCTCTGGGAACGAGTGAGTGTGCATTTGATTTCCCATTCTGCTGCATCAAGCTGCGTTATACACTCACCGGCCACTTTATTAGGTACCCCATGCTAGTAACGGGTTGGACCCCCTTTTGCCTTCAGAACTGCCTCAATTCTTCGTGGCATAGATTCAACAAGGTGCTGGAAGCATTCCTCAGGGAGTTTGGTTCATATTGACATGATGGCATCACACAGTTGCCGCAGATTTGTCGGCTGCACATCCATGATGCGAATCTCCCGTTCCACCACATCCCAAAGATGCTCTATTGGATTGAGATCTGGTGATTGTGGAGGCCATTTGAGTACAGCGAACTCATTGTCATGTTCAAGAAACCAGTCTGAGATGATTCCAGCTTTATGACATGGCGCATTATCCTGCTGAAAGTAGCCATCAGAAGTTGGGTACATTGTGGTCATAAAGGGATGGACATGGTCAGCAACAATACTCAGGTAGGCTGTGGCGTTGCAATGATGCTCAATTGGTACCAAGGGGCCCAAAGAGTGCCAAGAAAATATTCCCCACACCATGACACCACCACCACCAGCCTGAACCGTTGATACAAGGCAGGATGGATCCATGCTTTCATGTTGTAGACGCCAAATTCTGACCCTACCATCCGAATGTCGCAGCAGAAATCGAGACTCATCAGACCAGGCAACGTTTTTCCAATCTTCTATTGTCCAATTTCGATAAGCTTGTGCAAATTGTAGCCTCAGTTTCCTGTTCTTAGCTGAAAGGAGTGGCACCCGGTGTGGTCTTCTGCTGCTGTAGCCCATCTGCCTCAAAGTTGGACGTACTGTGCGTTCAGAGATGCTCTAATGCCCACCTTGGTTGTAACGGGTGGTTATTTGAGTCACTGTTGCCCTTCTATCAGCTGGAACCAGTCTGGCCATTCTCCTCTGACCTCTGGCATCAACAAGGCATTTCCGCCCACAGAACTGCCGCTCACTGGATGTTTTTTCTTTTTCGGACCATTCTCTGTAAACCCTAGAGATGGTTGTGCGTGAAAATCCCAGTAGATTAGCAGTTTCTGAAATACTCAGACCAGCCCTTCTGGCACCAACAATCATGCCACGTTCAAAGTCACTCAAATCACCTTTCTTCCCCATACTGATGCTCGGTTTGAACTGCAGGAGATTGTCTTGACAATGTCTACATGCCTAAATGCACTGAGTTGCCGCCATGTGATTGGCTGCTTAGAAATTAAGTGTTAACGAGCAGTTGGACAGGTGTACCTAATAAAGTGGCCGGGGAGTGTATTTTGGCAGGCAGTTGTGGCTGAAGAAGCAATATGGGCTGTTTGTGATAACACAGCTGATTGCACCTCAGACATGTTGTATACGTCGAGTTTGAGGGTTTTCCAGGCCATCGGTCTCTGGACGGGGGGGGGGGGGGGCAGTGAGACAATTATGAGTTGTTTTCATTCAATCACACAATAGAGCCAGAGACATAGCAGGGAAACACTGAACACATGTCACTCAGATGTCCACAAATTCACTGTTGTTCGCTTACCTGAATTTACAGTCCAGTGGTGGTCCCTCATTAAAGTGTCTCCACTCACGGGGTTGACGACTGCAAGTATTACACCTGCAAATGTGGTAGTGACTCACTGATCAGTTGTCCTGCATTCATCCTTCGCCAGTCAAACCTCCAGGTTTGCTCCTGTTCCACTTGCTTTTGCATCCGTTTTTTTTTTTTGTACAGTTGGTTTCTCTCATAAATCTTCCTTGACAACGGACGTTCACACTGGGTTTGGGCTTTTATTTGTGTTTCTCAGCACTCCATCAGCACCCTGTGATCCTGTCAAATCCAAGAGCACTCCCCACTCAAACGTATAGGAAATTAAGACTGTTATTTAAGTTCCTACTTTTTTTCCCCCCAACTTTCCCAAAACCAACAAAACAAATTTAAAGATGCATCCTTGAAAACAAGTTCAGAAATATCCCTCCCTAATGTGATATATTGTTGTCCTAAAATAGGAACCGGGGTTTTGACACACTCATGGGAGCTGTCATTGTTGAATTCTACCAAATCAATCACCATTTTATTTGAGTTAACACGACTGGATGATCAAATGTTGCCCACCGGTACAATGATAGGTACCAAATATCTATAAAAGAGAGCCTATTGTCAGGCTCTCTTTCTGTGATAAACGTTGTTGACGTTGGCAGAACATTGGTCTAAAGCTGAGGGAAATATATTGATAACTTCAATGTATATATATTAAATAAATATATAATATACTTTTATATTTGTATCTCATGAATGGGAGAAGTGATGCATTTGAATGAGCAGATGGTGCTTTTATGCAGGGCCTGATGCATATGTGCAGAAAGTGGACACTGAAAAACCACAAAACAAGCTTTAGATTCCGAGAAACTTTTTCTCTTCCAGAATCATTTTTCCAGAAGATGGATGACACACAGCGCCAGCAGTCACCCGGGGTTCCTCCAGGAATAATTTACCAAGGGGCAGAGGCTGTGAAGCAATGGGCAGCATCCCGCTGGGGTGCTGCATCAAAGTGTTGTAAATATAACAGCGAGTCCCAATACCTACTCCTCTATTTACATAAGTCTTCACGGCTTAATGCTGCATGTCCAAAAAAAAAAAGAGTAACTCCCGTTGATGAAGCGCCAGGCTGGCAATTTCCACTTGTTTCCAGTTTTTTATGTGCACCTAAGATCACTGTTGTTTTTTACAGACTTCATGAGAGTGGTACTCATCTTGTCATGTAGTTTCCATAGTTGTGTGTTGTGAGCTGGTATCTTTTTTTTTTTTTTGAGGGCAGTGGCAAGGATGCATTCACATTAGTTACAGGAACAGTGACTTTAATGAAATTTCAGCACATATCGATCATATTTACAAAATCATCATCGAATGATTTAACACAAATAAGGCATTTCAAGTATCGAAAAAAAAAAAAACTACTGGCCTCACGTTTTTGGTGAATCAATCAGTTTCAGGGTAGCTGACACAATACCAAGTTTGACTGGTAAAGCAATTTTAAGAAGTGATCAAAAGGCATACAAGTACCATACAAACAAAATGGTAAAATGTAAAATATCACGACACAGAAGCTGTATTTGCAAAAACTTCATTGTCACAATTCATCGGTTTTATCTCAACGTCACGTCATGGGACTCAGAAGGAATTTGGCCGTGTTGGTTTTGTGGGTAACAAGAGGGTCAATTCGGGGGACTCCAGTGATTGTTTCACCACACCACCATGAATTAAGAAAATGACCAACACTTCTGTACATTATTTTTCCTCTTACAATATATATATATATATATACATGTAGAAAAAGAAAAACCTGAGGGCTGTCAACTACTGTACTTGTCACCTCGTGTCTTTTGGATGTTTTCTTGTCTCCTTCGTGGTGAACATCTGTCCTACTGATGTCTGAGGAGGGACGCTAAAGCTCCCCAGATACTAATTCAAATGCACAGACATTCACATTCCATCTCAAAGTTGGACAGAAATGATGAAAATATATTCATTACAAGGTTATGATGAAGTTCCCCCCCCGCAGGCATCTTGGAGCATCAGTATTTTTAGTGGCCTTGTGCAGGATGTGCTTTATGTATTCTACATCTTTTTACACTTTAATCTGAAGAGCGTTCACAGTTCTCAAAGCAACAAAAGGTTCATTGTCTTTGGGATAATTGGTCCTGTGACAGTGCTGAAACAAGAAGGAAAGACGCTGTTGGGGTGATGTGAATAACACAAAAAATGATCGTAATTCCACAAAGCTCAGCAATTAAAACGGCTGCGAGAAATTAATAAGCATGCCCGTGTCCCAGTATAAATGAAGAGGCTGACCTGCAGATTGACCTTCCCACCAGAGGCGTTCCTTTGCGTCCATTCCTCAAAGTGTTAATACGTTGACGTCGTGTATGGCTGAGTGTTCTGATGAAGAAGAAGAAGGAAATTGAGGGTTGCGCCGTGTTGTTTACATGTCATTGTGTTTCACAGCACAATCTCGCTAACCATGCTGCATTTCTCTTCCACCCCCCCACCCCCCCCTCCCGAGGTCAAGAGAGGTTATCTCACCCTTGTGGTTTTGATCTTGTTGCCGGCGTAACACATCCAGCCCGAGTTGTCAGGGAGCGTCTTGCATTCTTCTCCCTCCAGGCAGGGCTCCATCTCACACCACCACTTCCCAATTACTATGGACGCTGCAGGCAACGAAGACAAGGGACATGTTGATGCTGGCACCTTTCACCCAAACCCCCCCCCCCCCCCACCCACTGCGGCAATTTGCAGATAGACGTGCTTGTCGGGCACGGTTGTCTAATCCCAACCCGGCAAAGGTGGCCGTAAGACGGTTGGCGCTTTGTTGCGGCCGCTTTTTGCAACTTGTTACTGTGCAGAACCTCTTGCACATTCCAGTCCGTTTTCTTTATTAGATGCAGTCACAGGCTACGTGAATGCAATGGGTGGAACTTGGGCTGTTCACAGATTGAGTGGATCGGTAGATGTGGCTTGACTTCAATGCATGCCACATTTCTTCTGTCAGGAGAGAAAATTGCTTTAAATATAGGGTAAGTAGACAGTAAATGGTCTGTAATGTGTGGCAAAGGGAAAGGGATCTGTCGGAGCTGTCATCCAGCGACCCGCTATTCCCCCTGACCGCTCCGAGATGGCAGTCATATTTGCAAAATGATTTAAGATAAAAGCTGCAGGTGAGAGGTTTTCTAAAAGCCAAAAATGTGTTTCAGTTGTGTGCTCCGACCTCGGCACTAAATCCATTTCAGGGGATCGAGTTTGTATCAGACATTTGTCAAAACATGTGTGAAAACCATCATGAAATATCTACAAGATACCGTATGCAATCAACCGCCGGTCTCCTCTGTGTCTCTTTGCTTTTTTTTTTTTTTTAATTCCCGGAGGTGCGCTCCACTCTGCAGTTTGCGTGAGACTGTTGTAGTAAAGCGTAGCGGTGCAGATACCTTCTGCTGTCTGTCTGTCATTTGGTTGTGGCGTTATCCGAGGGAACATTCATCTTATCGGGGACGTGGCATTATGTGGGAGACGTGCGCTTCTATTTGAGCAGATCTTTTCACAAACATTTACAAGGTGGGTTTGTTAGGATTTTACCTTTTCGTATATAAGGTACGATAAGAAACCAATTTTAACCAATTTTATTTTTGGTACTTGTGCAACCTCTGGACGACATTTGAGTAAAACCCCTCGTGCACCTGCGATACTCACCGTCCACGCATGAGGGTCGGTTCCTGGTGGTCCCTGCTACCTTCCCCGGGAGGCAAGAACACTTGACTGTCTGGGACCGCTCCTCGATGCGGTTCTTGTTGCAGCATCGGTGAGCTGCAATTACTTCACACGTGCCCCCCTCTGCCGAGGAAAGAGAAGACGGAGGACAAGTTTTTTCAGCAACTCCGTGGGGATCAAACAGCTTTCTGAGATCAACTGAACTCCTCACTGTGCGGATGTGACTACCGTCGGGCCTTTTACTTCAGCACTACTTTGAGGTGCTCGTACTGCACTCAATTCTATTTTATGCTTTTTCCACTTTATACTGCTAAATCAATTGTGAGAAAATCATTAGCGTTTTGGAATTTATTCCATTTCACTTCATTTAATGCTAAATGAAGCTTAGGCGAAAATTCAGTCAGGAAGACTGGACAGGCGTTGCCCGGTAGGCTTCCTCTCTCCATGGGGGCACACGGCCAGCTGATTAGGGGCGGGGTCAGGTAGTACCAGCCAACCAGATGTGGGTGGTGTTACCGTAAACCAATTGCATCAGTGCTGGCAAACGTTAAAAGACTGTTCTCTCTCTCTCTGCTGCCAGTTGTCATTTCAGCGCGCACCAAAGGTGACCCGCCACCACCCCTGACACCTCCAATCTACAGCAGGATATTGGAGCAACTTATTCTCTAACACCATCACCAGTGTCTGGACTCCCGAAGGGGGGGATTAAGCTCAGCATCCCGGGCCCCTGGTCTATCCTACGGCAGGATGGAGTCCAAGCCCCAAACACATTGCAATATCAATATTCATGCATGTTATAATAAAGCAGTGTTCAAACTTCAACAAGTCTCTCCGGATTAAAATATATATTAAACAATATGTTTGAGGACAGTATCAAGTTTTCAAGACCAAAACTTTTATTTGAAAAAGTAACCAGAAAATGAATTGTTCATCACTCCCTCTGAAACCTATGTTCCAAAATAACCAAAACGTTGTGTTACAAATGCATTTGCAATGAATAAAAGAAAAAAGTGTTTTCTCAAAGGAGATTGCTATTTCTGTTCTGTAAGCAAGTAGTTTTGTTGGGTTTTTGTCTTTCAATTTCAAGGTAATTTAATTCCCAACCATCATGTTTATTACTAAACCCAACAAAGCAGTTTAGTTTCAAACTTCGACATTTTGGTTTTATAGAGTAAATCCGTTTAGCTTGACATGGAACTGAGAGTGCAGTTAATTATGTCAGTTTTGAGAGGCAGGGTTGAACTTGTTGAATGTGTGTGCACGGCGGTTACTGCCTTCTTTTAGGAAAAACATCTTTTGTTATTAAAAGCCGAACGTGTCGAACGTGCTTGTGACCCTTTGTCCTGTTTCACATACGTACGGTATATCAAATTTCGTATTTAACATGTAATGTAATCTGGCAACCGATTATTTTTTTTCAATGCAATACTATTACGCTTTCTGAAGGAAACAATCTGCATACTTCCTTCTCTTCTACGGTTTAAATGTATTCTACAATACTATTGTATCTCATGCTTAATCAAAAATAACTGCGAAACATGACAGAAGTGTTCTGTAAACAATAATAATTGTGCTTTACACTCTTTGAGCGAGCGAGACCCCTGCAGCTCGTTGAATTGATGAAGAGACGTTTGAGAGCAGGCTGAAAAAAAAAAAAACATCTATTTGAGGCGCGCTTCAGGGTTATCATGAATATGAACACTGTTTCAACCATGCAATTATCACCGAGCTGCTGACTTTGCCCCGGAGGCTGAGAGGACTGGACCGCACGGGCTCGACCCACCTCAACCACTGCCGCCCCCCCCCCCCCCCCCCCCACCCACTGAGCTCAGACTCTCCACGTACGAGAGCAGAGCCGCAAAGGGCCATCTGAACATTACACCAGTCAGCACGACACAAGATCAAGGAGGGTGCAGAGGGAGGGGGGGAAGTAACCGATATTCTGCCTGCAAAGTGGTTCCAAGAAATGCTCGGCAATGAGCTGTGGGTTGGAGAGATGTGTCGTGTATGTGTACATTTGCATTTGTCCCTTCACTGCATTCTAATGTTTTGGTTTGGGAGGCGGGTGCAGTAGGAAATGCAGCATGGTAGGAAAAAAAAAAACTACCGTAGTTGGAAGAGCGAGTCAGTGAATGCAGAATCAAAGTAGCTGCTGAAAGACGTTTGAAGAAGTCATCTTGTGATGGTTTAATCGATGAAGAAAATGTTTTTTTTATCGATGTCCTAATTATATGTGCATATTATACATGTCTGTTGATCTCATTTCTACCACATTGCATTATTTAAATGATGCCCACAAATACTTTAAGAGAAGTCAGAATCAACTTGGTTGTAGTTCAATCTGAATTTGTGTGGATCTCTAAGGTGAATATGCAGAATATGTGCAGGGCCCGGTTCTAAATCTGCTCTTGTTGAGTTAGATCACAAATAATGATAAACAGAAATAGTGATCAGGGGTTGATTAGATAAGTTACAGAATTTACATATGGCAGAGGGAAAAGAATGAAGAGAGAGTGTCTATTTCCTGCCACCTGCCAAGTCTGTTGTTTTTTTTGGGGGGGTTTATGATGACTTCTGGCTCTGCATTTGAGAAAACATCAACAGCCTTTGGTTTGACTGAATAATCTCCAGAAGTTGTTTCTGGTCTGGGAGAATGTTGCCTCCTGTCTGATGCACTCAACGAAAGGGCATGTCTGCACAACTTTAATCGTGATGCACCAGTGGAAGCAGTGGGGCATCATTTGAAAACAACAGCCCACAGGGGTTTGTTCTTCTTAATGCATCTCCTTAATTGCATAAGACAGCCCTAGATTTCCTCTTTGATCTATTAAAAACACTCTACGCAACAGAATTAACTTGCAATGCTCGTTGCTTGCAACCGGGGCAAAGAATCGAGGATTCTCTATATTTGGAAATCATCACCTCTGAAGAATATATTAAAATCAAATAAAAATGCAAATCAGTGTGGTATTTCCAGCTGGCAGGTGTACTGGGTGCCTTTTTAGACAGAAGCAATGCAACAACGGATGAGCATTTCTCTTCCCAAGTTCACCCATGGTTTCGGCTCGCGAGTACAGCACGCTGCATGCTCCGAGACCCCGTCTTTTGCATTATGAATATTTCAGAGGCAGACGGAGAAAAACATGGCTGGAGATGAACGCTCTCATCAGGTGAAGGCTGGAGCCATGCAAGGGTATAATTGTTTTCTGTATTTCCATTTCCCCCCCCCATTATCACAGACAAAGTCAGCCTCCCGAAGTGTCAGCTTTCGGGAACGCGAGTGTTGGGAGGTTTTTCTTTTCTCTCTTTTGACGGACAGGAGACGAGGGTCACGCAGAAATGATCATCCCTGGGGGGTCAGGGGTCACGTCGATGCGGAGGGCCTCCACTGGAACTGCCCTGTTTTGGTTGCCGTGCTCTGTGCACTCGCCTCGTTATTACTCTGAGCCACGAAGGCCGGCGAGGAGACGAGGTGGCGCCCAACAGGCCGCGGCTCATTTCCAGGCCCGAAGAAGCTGAGGAAAGTCGTCACTTTGTGGTCTATGCTCGGAGGTTTTGTTGCTGTTTCTGGGAGGATTTGTTCCTGGTTTTTGTTGTGCTGATCTCTCTCTTTGGCAAAGATTTATTTTGTTGGTCTCTTCTGGCTGTGAGAAGTAATCCTCCCCCCCTTGTAATGAGTTTGGTCCTAATGGTCTGCGCTCTGTCTCCGTTTGTCTTGGATCTAAGTTACATGTTCTCTGACCAAGCTCACCATACATGACACATGCATCGTGCAGGTGGCGTTTTCTTTTTTTTTAGTTAATATGAATTCAACTTCAGTATCATCTTAAAATATAGCCAAGTTTATTTAGAAGGCGCTTTGCCGCAATTGCATGTTAAATTGTTTTCTGAAAGGTTTAAACTTACACGGAGGTGGGAATGGGTGCACAATACAGACCATATTGTTGCTTTTGGTCCACAATATGGCTGTGAAGTGCTGACATTGAATCGCTTGGTGTGAACCTCTATGATTATGTTTGTAATCATGTCTGACGGCTCGTTATAGACTCAGATGATGAGAAAATTAGACTGATTTGTTATTGAGGGATGTTATTCATTATTGACCTTTGAAACAGCAGGTAACAAAAAATATATATTTATTTGTGATGTTTCTACTTGTGCTAAGTGCTTCTTCTTTGTCTGCATTTAGCATTAAAATTATTATTCATTATTATAAGTGAGATGCATACTGATGTAGTAATAAAAAAACATCACTACTTCATCAGCAGATGGAGTCTGTTTAGATTCGTCCACAGTGGTGGAATACAAGTAAACTTGCGTATGTGATGCACATTTTAGTTGATTATGTCTCTTTTTCAGAATATAATGCGATTAACCTTTCCATTTTTTTTTCACAGCTGTTTCCAAGGTCAAGAATAAATGTCACACCTCAGTATCAGGCCTGTCCCACCGACCAGAGTTTCACATCCAACGACCCCATTGCCTTGTTTGAAAGGAACATTGTTTGGATGTCTGCTTGTAAAGTAAGTCATTTAAAGTATTATTCATTATTACTTATGAAATGTTTATTTTATTTGAGCCAAAATTCTAATATCACACTAAAAAGAGTGTAAAAAAATAATTCTGAACTAATTTTGACTGCAGTCTTTCTGGGTCTTCAATGTAAATGTAAACCCTTCTATTCTATATATCCCTAACAAACTATGGCTCCTTTTCATGTCTACAAATCAAGACATAACAGTGTGTTGAAAGCAAATGAGTTGAATAGTGAAAATAACATCAATCGTGGAACATGACACAGCCTCCGAGGGATCCGCTTCGTTCAAGTCTGCCGCATGGAAACTTGTCAGAGCACTTCATTGTAATGCTATTATTTACACAAATGACAACACCTGGCAGCAGCAGCGCCTCAGATGCCGAATGCTCGTTGAGTCGAGCGTCTCTGGCACAATGAGTCACGCCGGAAGCCGACGACGGCCGCATCAAAGTCGGATGAGTTATGGACGCCAAGCCTGGGTGAAGGCGAGTGCTGTCAAACCATGCGTGACATGAACGCGTGGCGCCGATTCTGAACTCCTGTGGATCTGCCGTTCTGCCTGCCTAATGAATGCGAGCAGGGTTCTTGTGGGACCAGTAAATGCTTCTTCAAATGTTGATGTAACAGCCACTGCGCAGAGGAAAGTGGTCTGTACATCTCAATTGAAATGTCGTGGCGTGCAACAAGTATGCAATGGCTCGCCGTCTACTGTAATGCAGCCAGAAAAATGTACATTATCCTCACTTCATAAAGGGGTTGTGAAGATTAATCATTTGAGCAAAACCTAATAATCCGTGCATTATGGATTTACTCCATGTCCAAAGAGAATGTGAAGCCTGAGGGACTCATATTAGACCGGTCTATCCAGGGCTTCTTTAGATTCAGCTGATTGGCAGCCAATGGTTGTGCAGCATGTACCGAACGCACGCACTCTACTCAAACGCGCCAAAATGCCACGTAACGATATGACTGATATAACAAGAATCCATGTCACGAGCAAGTCCTGCAAACTCTGGGCCTGTGATTTATTTCCATGTCTTGAAAGTAATTTACAAGTGACAGCAGGCCTTGATTTTTCAAACCACAGCCGTGCGTGTTTTAGAACAGCATGCCTGTCACCTTTTAATAGGAAATGCATCCAAGGTGACCCGTAATAAGCTCCGCTTCTCTCTCTGCAGACATTCAAACCAGCGGGCTGTCGCCGACAGGAAATAGAAGCGCCAGATTAGAGAATGTCAAATTGAGTGACTATTTGTTCTATTGCTTCTGTGAAAACATCTCCAGCCCTTGATTTTACTGTTGTTATTCTAGAAAAATGCTGGTGTGAAATTGAGTGACATTTTGCTCAATAAACTGCGAGGCAAATTTGTTTTGAGGCTGAAATGCAGAAGGCTCGCAAAGTGAGTGGAAACTGTGTTGAAAAAAACATTTTGGGGAACAAAACTGTCAATACTTGAGAATATTATCTTTATTTTTTAGTTTACAAGCAAAAGGTATCTGTGCGTGTGTGTGCATGTTTGTTCAGAGACTGCATGTGTTTACTGGACAGAATCGGAACACACATTTGCGAGCGTTAAAATAAAAGTCCACGACAACAAAAGCCTTGGAATGCGGCTGGCGGTCTTGAGAGCGTGTCACACAAGGAGGCCGTGAGATTGGTCCTGTGCAGTGGGCCGAAGACGGGGGGGGGAGATACTATTGAAATGCAAAATGACGACACACAGAGAAGTGGCGGTGTTCTTTTGGAGATGCATGAAAGCGACGCGGAACAGAGAGGAAGCGGTAGAGAATGTCCCTGCATATTGCATGTGGGGAGCCCCTGGCTCCATGTCCGTAAAACACGTATAAACAAAGTTCTTGCACTCTATCGAAACGCTATCCTCATCTAACGCACATTCTCTGCTGTGCTTTTTGAAAATGGGAAAACAGAATAAGCCTTCACCGTCAGTGAGATGTCACTCGGTTCTAAATGTCAAGCTGTTCCTGTCCTTCGTTCTAGCTCCCCCCAACCCCCCCCCCCCCCCCCCATCTGGCATATGTCCAGCGCTGGTATTTCATATTTTTAGATCGCCTTGGCTGATGACAGAGTTACATTCACAAGGATGAAAAGGAAACCGAGACAAAGTCGTCTCACAGGGCCCTTTAGAGAACAGCTGCCAGCCTGTCATGTGACTGCTGGCCTTCTCACTGCAGTGTGCCAACGCGCCTGCAACATGTAAACCGTGTGTCAATGCATAAGACCAGAGCTAAATGACCTTTGGTGCTGCACGGTGTACTCTGAAGGGTCAGATGTGACGACAATACAACGAGGGAGGAATTGGCAGGGCGGTTTCTGTACTTATTCGGTCTGATGCAACAGAGCCGACACTGTCACATGATCAACATTTTGATCACATCTCACTGCAGTTAAGAGAGGTATAGAACACAAGAGCAATATTTCCAACACCTATAAAACATGTGTTTGCTTGTAGATATGTATATTAGACTCAGTGCTTCATTTTGCTAGATTACAAGAACCTTGTGATCCTTTAAGAAAAGTATGACACTTGTGTGACGCTTTTATGTTGGAATTTCATCTCGAGGGGCAGGACAAGAAATGTTTCAGTCAATCCTCTCATTGTGTTAGAACTATATTTATCATTTTTTCCTCCAACCTCAATACATGCATATTTCCGTCCCTCCAGTAGAGTTCATCTTTTCTTTAGTCTAAATATGCCAGACGAGTTATGGCACACCAACGAGATATTAGAGCCGAAAAGAAACCCCTCAAATCTGCAACCGAGCCTGATAAAGTCAATATTAATTGCTTTGCTTAATTATCATACTATCCTCCCCATTGGAACCAATTAGCAAGTTGAGATGCCTCTTTTCAGTTTAATGAGGTCTAAGTACTGATAATGAATTCTATATTCCTGCCAAGCATTTAAAACAGGGCTTGTGAAATTACAAAGTCAATGCCATAAGAAATGATCTCTCTAGCAAAGTTCCTCATCTACAAGTCATTTATTTCAATCAGAAAATTAAAACTTCACCTCTACAAGTATAGAAGATGAATTGATATGACTAATTTATCTTCACACTGAGCCCATTTAAAGTTGGTAAGATATTAGCCACGTGCAATTACCAAGAACTTATGCACCCAATTGTTCCTACAATGTTATAAATGAAGTGGGTTGCCATATCTTCAAAAACCTCATCTGGTTCTCAACAGTGAAGTGACAAAAACCCTGCTCCTGTCTTAAAGATAGCCACACCTTTTTATAAAACCCTCCACAAAGGAAAATCGGGACAAAAACCGCTCTGTGACAATTGTCTCTGCTGAATGTGGGTCAACAGGAGAAAGTAGGCAGCAGAGCAGCTCTTACCTGGGCAGGAACAAGAAGGTCTGAGCTGCCTGATATAACATTTACAATCAGCTGGGACACAAAGCTATCATTAGTCTAGCAGTAGATTTGGTTTCATGGGGGGGGACGCTGAATTAAAGAGGAGCAGGTGCTCACGCGTGAACCCACACAGGCTAACGCCGCCACATCAGCAATTACTGTGAAGTGCGGCGGTGATGGGATCCTTTCCGCGGCGAGGGCTTGTTTTGATTCTCTGGCATGGGAACAAAAGATAAGAAGAGGTTGGGATTGATTTTTTTGTGTGTGTTATTAATGAAGAGAAATTTTGAAGTTCTATCACTGGGCCGGGCGCAGCATTTTACCGTCCTCCGCTGCTGACCCGGTGGGTTTAAGCGCTTCGGCTTCAAGCGGCCTGAACCCGAGACGGAAACTGAGTCTCACTGCAGCGCGACGAAGTGCTTCAGGTTTGTGGCGTTTTCATTCCGGTTTGGGGTCTCAGGGCGTACGGCGGGGGCCCGAGCAGAGTGTCACGGGTGCGTCACTGGATGGGCTACAGGGAACGGGCTCATTGCCACGTTGCCCTTTTGGAACGTCACTCCCACCTTTTTTTGTTTCTCCCAAGATCCGTGAAACCCCACAGAGAAGGAAAACAAACTCAAACGCATGTGAAAGAACCCCAGAGTGAAGCAGAGGCCCCATTGTTTCATTAACCGTGTACAGCTGTGAGCTATTTGGACAAAGCAATAGCACCTATCGATATATTTTCATTTTAATTCGTTAAAATGAATATGTTATGTAACCTTCTTTATTCCCGTGTCCGAAAAAACGAATCACACCTGCACATTTATCAATATGAAAGATGAATGTAATACATAAACTCTGTTGATCTATTCATTTGTACATTTCTAGATGTTCTGTGTGTACAATCAGCTCCCAGAAAATTGTGTAACATGGACAAAAACACTTATTTGGTTGTCTGTTGTCAAAAAGCCCAAAACAAGTGTCTGTAAGAGCTGAGCTTTGTTCGGGACTATTTCTGGATTGGAGCAAGCTGAATGTTTTTTTTTTTGTGTTGTTTTTTTTTCACGACTGAGGGTTTCAAAGTCAAGTATCCTTCAGCTATGTCGGCTGTCACAACAAATTTAGAAAACTGCCGCTAACTACTAAAGTGGAACAGGGGTCTTAAAATCTTGCTAATGATCCCAAGAGGACGCTCTGCTTCTTCTACCCAACGGAGCAAAGTGGTTTGCAAAAAGATTAACTAATAATGCCGTTCTCTGGCACAATGTGTTCTTAAAACGTCTTTAAACTCCTGTTCACTCATGATTTCTCTTCTTTATTTTTTGGCCTGGAACTGCAATGCATGGTAGCAGGGCTGTAACATAAATGTAACCCGTGATTTTGGTTCCAACCTTATATTCCCTATTAGCTATTTGGGAACGGACATTGGGTTCATCGTCTTTCTGCCATTCCCCCATCTGCCTCCATTGCTGTGTTCTGGTCTCCTGGTCCTACCTCCTGCTCTCTCTGCATCATCTGACACCACGTATCGTAACAGAGCAGCTCATGTATTGCTCAACAATAAACTAGTTTTTTTTTTTTTTTTTTTTAGACCCTGAAACGCTTCCCTCGGCTCTTTAGGGACCTGAAGTCAATGTTGTTTTTATATATTATGTGTGCAGCTTCTCACAGTGCCTGAATTGGAATGCTCCTTTGAACACAGGCAAATTTCCAGGGTGGCAATCCGATTCACTGGCCTGAGCCCGTTCATCCCTGAACAGTTAGAGGGGCCTGCTCTCTCTGTAAACCCCCCCCCCCACCACCTCCATCTCCTCACCCCCAGGGCCCCGGGACAACCTTCCTTCCTTGTCTTCTTCTACTCCACTGATTTGATGCACTGGGATGCAGGTAGCAGAACTTGATGGCGAATGGATGTTTCTATTGTCAACAGTGTATTTATTCAAAGAAGTTTGCAGGTGATGTTTTTTTTTTTTTTTTAAAGAAAAGTCAACTGGTGTAGAGAGAAAGTTGGCTAATTAATTAAGCTGTGGGCCAGAGAAATTCATTTTTCATATGAGCGTTGTGACCACAAGCCGTAGAGCCGGCACAGAATTGGCTGAAAGAGCTCAATTAAACATGCCGTTTAAACAAATATCCACAAGCGCAGAGAAACTCTTTCCTATGAATAATTCATAGCTTGAAAGAGGAAATAAATGAAAAAATGAATATAATATAAATATGTAAAACCTATTTGTAGCTTTGAGCATACAGTAATAATTAGGCCACTGATTGTCCTCAGATTAATTAAATTAAATATGTATTTTTCTTTAAGGGCCAACCAAGGAAATTACACGAGTAGTTAATTTCTGGTCAAATACACCAGCTTTTGCCTCTCCTTACTACAGAGGAAATGGATTAAAGTAAACCACTTTGGCGGCTGTGGAGGAGTGTTCTTCTGTTTTACACAGCGGTGAGGGGGCTCCACGTCTCGGCGGGATGCGAAACAACATCGGGACAAAGTGGGTTTGCTGAACTCCAGATGTGGAGAGGCCTCGGGGCTGAGGCTGCACGCCACTTCCCATTGGCACTGCAGTGGAGCAGCAGTGACACTAGTGAGAGCATGGTTGAGAGGAGGTACGGGAAGGGTGGAGGAAGATGTATGTCAAAATAATGTGCCTCCAGGATGCATTATATAAGGCTATTAAATCGTCAGCGTCTAAAACCGCACACAGAGGATACAACCTTTGTTTGTGACAGTCGAAAATCCATTTTTCATGTTGGTTTCATTATGAGCGAGTGGTTCCTTTTGTGTGAGTGCATTGGAGAAAAAAAAAATAATCCCTGATTCTCTACTCCTCATTAAAGCTCCCAGAAGGAAGACTAGAGAAATATTAAACGATATTTCCACACTGCAAAGAAATACTCCAAATTCTAGGATACAAACTGGTATTAAAGTCGCTTAAAATTAAAATGACATCCGGCACATCCTTCATCGGGACTGACAAGACTGACAAGGGATGGTTTCAACTTGGTGGCTATAGAAGAATATCATCGTTGTGTACTGCGGGAGGAAGACGTTGAAAGGGATATCACACGAGTAAAGTATTCATGACGTAAGACTGAATAAATGATAATATACTGTGGATACTAACAAGTGAGTTAGTTCTGCTTTCATCCACGGTTCAGCTGCTCCGAGTAGCTCATCTCGTCTTGGTCGTTCACTCTTTCAGCTACACATTTTAGCAGAAAAACCACTTTGCAGAAGATTATCCGTCGAGTGTTGAGAATAGATGACCTTCCGCTTAAGAACAGGTTGACCCCACAAAGCCGGCTGCTAGTGGGAGTAAGCAAGGCCGCCTCGCACAGCCGCCATATTTTAGTTTCCACCATACAGCCGTCTCTATTATTCGCCAGGCACATGCCGCACTGCATCACCAATGGCAGGGTTTCTTGCTGCTCCACCGATTCAATGCACCTTTGTTCTCTCTGCAGGCAGCGTACGTTTCCGTCTTCACTAAATATCATAGAAGAGCTGAGATGTTACTGTGAAATCGTCACACCTGCAAAGCATATTTCTCTCTGGATTAAGTTTCCAAAATTGATGCAATCGGGAGGTTATTTGGCTGTTTAGCAAGTCGATGTGTCATCCAGGGAGATTTCGCCTTCTCGTGGTTTCCTCCGGCGTGTTCAGGGGGTCGAGGGATGCGTGACCCCTGAAAGAGGCATCTCTGGCCGGCATTTTTTTATTTTTAACAGATGCACAGCAAGCACGGCCTTTACTTCTTTTGTGTACAGTTCACGCTCTTTGCACAACATAAACACAGCACCTCATGAGTCAGCGCGCAGTCTGTACCAGGAGGGCCAGAGAACGGCCGCAAGCAAATCTGAGCGAGTGGCAGGCAGCAATCTGCAAGCCGAGCCGCAATGTCTGAATCACTGAGCACACGCGGAGCCGCTACTCCCGGGGTCGTCCAGCTAATGGACTTCTGGACACATATTCATAGCAATGAGCCTGTCGATATCTCGGTGCATGAGTGGAACGGTCGCTCACATGCTGTCAAAGGTAATTACGACCCGAGCGCATGTTTGGAGTGACAACACAATGCGGCTCATGACTAATGTAATCTTTGTTCGTTCGCCTGTCACGATGGCAGGTGTTTTTTATTTACAACTGAAGAATTTGTGGAGTTTGTTGTGCGCTGACAGGGTCCGAACGGAAGGGGCTTCACGTGATTGACTTAGTTTTCCGGAACAACACCCTCCAATAGATCTAAATTTCTATTGGCAAGGACAAAACTGATCCCTCTGGCCCGTGTAATCTCGATTTCCGCTGTTATTACCAGTCTCTGTGAACTTGTGGCATTTCGCTGCCTTCAATGATTGGCCCAATGGTCTGCAACCAATGGCCTTCTTGCCACCAATTCATGACCCGTCAACCCCAATCCTCCCACCAATCCAACAGGCGCACGGCACACAGCGCAGGACAAATGTGCCAGTGTCAGAATCAATCCAGACAGGCTTCCCATCTTCCTCTCATAAAACTGGCATCTCATTTGTCTGGGAGTGAGGGCTGGCCATACCATGGTAAATGGAATGACAGCGCATTTACACTTTTAGTGGCAGAGGGTCATGCAGGATTCTAAATTCTTTGCTTTGAACTTGTTTTTCCCCCCCTGAACGCACACATGAAGTATTAATAATCCCGCGTTTCCCTTTCGTTGACACGAGACCACCTTTTTAGAAGATATCTCATTTGCACGTGTATTTTTTTTTTCTTTCTCCTCCAATACACGTGCGTATGCATGAGTAATGGTAATCCAAAAGTTTTCTGACTCACAATATGCAGAGTATTGAAAAGACCCCTCGCTGATAAGCTCGCGGCGCATGGAGGAAATAAACACACCAAGGCCCTGCAACGCTCAAGCAGATACTTTGAAGTTCTGACAGCATTCAACTTCCCCGTCCTCTGTTGAATTCTGAGATCATAATTATTTACCATAACCGCCGCACGCAGCCGCCCGACGAAAAAAACAAAAGTTCAGCCTGCAATGACTCGGGCGTATTCTATTCGGTGCAATTTCACGGGGAGCACAATCGCAGAGATCAAATTGAGAAGGAGCAGTGTAGCATGAATATCAACCATAATAGCTTAAGAAGGGAAGCGCAAAGGCATTCTTTGTCTGTCTTTGTGATCTTCAGCACAAATATTCTCATGCTATCAGGACCCAATCTTTATGAAAAACCGCCACTGTAAAATGTGCTCGCTGAATAATTGTTTGTAAGCTTAACCCGATAATACATCAATGTGTGCAATAAAGTCAACGCGGAAATACAAAGCGAGATCTAGTGTTGTTATTATCGCCGAGCAACCACACCCGGGATGCAGCAGTAATACAACAGGGGCCCGGAGGCGGCAACTGAAAAGATGACATTTAAAGAAAACGTTTGCTTGTCATCTGGGAGGCTTGTGAGGGGTCTGCGGTACCCGCAGCAGGTGGGGAGGACTCACCGATCATGTGGATGCTGGTCCGCCCGGGCCGCGTCCCATGATGCTGCTGGATGGTGTCGTAGAAGGTGGCCTGACACAGCTGAATGGCCGTCACACTGACCCAGAGGCACAGGCAGAGCAGCCAGGACATGACAGGACACATCTGCTGAGGACTGGCAAACAAAATACATCATGTTCACAATCTATGACCTTTACACCCCCCCCCCACCCTGTCCCCTCCCCCAACAAGAGCAAACACACACACACACGGATTGATAATTACAAATAAATAGATGTCAGGATGATTTTGTAAACGCATTCCGGCATTAACGCTCCTCGGTGGAGTCTTTTAGTCACTGGAGTTCATCATTATCCCCGATTACATAAGTATGACTTCTTCACTGCTTTGCCCTCCCAGTTCGCTCTGTCTCGTCCCAGGGGCCACAGCGCTGCAAATGTGGAGCGATTCCCTGGGGAGTTTGTACCCATGCAGCATGCAGACATTTCCCATGACAGGCTGGCTCCCTTCAGCTCCCGAAAGCCGCGCGCTCCTGCCTCAACGCCTACATCAAACTTAAAGAAAGACACGACGTTGAGCGCAGCTGTATCCGATAGAATAGTGTGAGCGTGACACAGCGGTGAAAGGAATTTAAAAGCCCTGTAAGGGTTAAGCGGGCTGTTTCGAAAGTTAAAAAAAAAGGGAAAAGACATGCAAGGTGTGCGCCTGGTCATGGGAAGAGGGTGGCTGTGAAGGAACTCGATGGAGGTGAAAAATACTAAAGCAGCAACAAATTGCTGACAAGACTAAGAAAGGTCAGCATTTTTTGGATGCGTTAATTCACTTCAGCTTTCTTGAAACCGTGTTACATGTTTTGAGGTAATTCGTGAGGGTTTCAGCCTGACATTGAATGGTTTCAAGTGCATAACAACTTAGATCAAAGATGTGTATTGCATCCACTATACTATTCATGAAAGTGCATTGTCCAGACTCTACTCAAGCGTGCAGGAGTACTTTTTCCTCTTAATTAATGCAATTAAATAGTTCTGCTAATTGCAAAATTGCTGTATAAACCTCTCAAAGGAGAGGGTAGTTCTCTGTATCACCAAAATGAATTATAATAGTTATCTCTATCTCAACGGTGTGCATGTAACACAATTATGTGAATTTAAATACAAGCAGATCTTCATAGCAAATGTATGATTTCTCAGTTTTCTGCAAAAAATCGAAATCTCTTGACAATAGCATGCTTTACTATTTGTTCCCACAGTAGAAAGAAGAAAAAAAAGTCTTACCTGAGTAGCCCGACAAAGAGTATATCAATATCTTAACAGAATGACATAAATCCATCCATTCCGCTGCTCATGTTGATTCCATCCAATAACTCTGAATTTCGCTGGAGGAGGGAACTCCGGTCACTCCTCACTTTGATAGCAACGGTCCAGTGATTCAGAAATGACCGTCAAGCCGGAGTCGGGAAATAGATTTACAAGCTCTTTCAATTCCACCTTTGAAATATCACTGCATCCCCTCGAGGAGCTGCTCCCACTGACACTGAATTCATTTGCCCCTCTCCGGGTCTACAGGCACGTGCCGAGTGCTCCTTAATTAACTGTAGTGGAATCTCTCCGTTCAGCGTCTGCATCCTTCCAGTGAGAGGCAGCCTCTGAGCAGCGCCTCTCTCTCTCTCTCTCCCCCCCCCTGCCCCCCCCCCCCCCCCTCAACCAGCACCAAGACCTCGTACAGCCTCGCCGTGCGTAAAGACTGTATCACATGACTTAAAGCCAGACTGCCTCTGGATTAGACGGCCCGTCGTTGTGACCACATGATTAACGATTATTTACATTTAGAATGCATTTTTTTTTTTTTACATTTTGCTCCCCAGGGGAAAATGTCCGTTTTTTTTTTCTTTGTTGCCAGTTTCTACCTAAAAAGACCTTTTTAAAGAACAGGATTCGATTAATTAAGTGAAAACAAGTTATTCCATGAAACTTAACGAGAGACTCAGGATGTTTATAGCAGATGCGCTTGGACTTGAGAGGGGGGGGGGAAGTAAAACCCCCTGTGGCCCCCAGCTTACCTTTTGTGCTGTTTACAGCAAGGTGCAAAAATGAGAGAACATGTTTTAGCAAGCTGAGCGGCAGAGGAAGTCGAAAGCAGAACACAACACAACAACGTCCGTTCAGCTGAAGGTAATCTCTCCCTCCAGTTGCGCGGGTTCTTTGTGTATGTGTGTGTGTGTGTGTGTGTGTGTGTGTGTGAGAGATGGAGATGTGACGGTGATTGTAACTGTTAAACCAGCAGCGATCGGTTTGTGTTGGGAAACAACTCGATCCTCACACAACGTGGCGGAGCCCTGCTGCGAGCACTTCTTCAGCATTGTGTCTGGATTTTTCTTCTTTTTTTTAATAATCGCCGGCATGCAGAACGAGCCCATGGCCTTCCAGCTCACACTGCCATCTCTGCGGCATAAAGACTTCACATTTCATTTTGAATGCTCGCTCAGGAAGACACTCAGGGTGCATTCCCGGTTCAGGAAGGAGCGAAGAAGAGAGAGAGAGAGGCAGAGAGAGGGAGAGAGAGGTAGAGAGAGGAGCAGCAAGGTGCTGCTTGAGATGTAGGCACAAAACAATGCAGCATTAATGTCTGAGGTTTTGGCAGAATCCGCTGCGCAGAGGGGATTTGGGACATATAGGAGGAAGCCAAGTGGCATAAATTGCCGAGTGGTTCTGTTCAGTGAGATTTGCCCACCATGTTGACACTTTGACACTGGGCTGCATTTTCATGCAAACAAGGGAGTTTGATTAGAAAGAAGAAGAAAAAAAAGAATCGCCGGAGCCCATCGAAGGTCCGGCGTATGAAACCGAGCCGACAGGAGCACCGAGGATGGCCAAAGCTTTGAGGTCCAGGAAAAGTTTTCAGGGTTCCACCTCACCCAAAAGAGTCTCTAACAGCTGTCAATCACTGTCTCATCATTACTGCCTGCCATTATTAATCCATCACATTGCATGGTGTCACTACATCCCTGGGAACATTGTGGCAAAACACATTCGCCTCGACCTCACTGTGTGTCTTCATCGCCGTGATGGTACATTACGCTGTAGCTTTGCATACGTGGCGCCCCGGGTATTTTTGGATGACTTCACTCACTTATAGTTTGAGGCGCTTTTTGTGACTCCTGACATCACCTGCATCCGCCGAGAGCCGCCCAATTATATGCAAACTGTCTTTTTTTCCCGTTATGTTCACTGTATGCACAGAAAAGAGGAAGTAGTGACCTTTTAAATGTGTAACACATACTATTTATCGGGTTTTCAAACATTTACACATTATACATCATACAGTATGCAAACATCTGTATCGCATGAAGCGATGCACTTTGAAAATGTTTAATTCATGCAAACTCTTAAGCGTGTTGTTCTCTATTAATAACATTAGCAATTTAAGTTTTCTATCTCGCTGTACTTCCCCGGCTCACTGGTGGTGAACCGCTCAAGCAGGGAAACATTTCTGGGGAGGGATTGAATCAAAATAAAAACTGCAGCGGCCATGTCCAAGGATGCATTGATTCCAAAGCTGTAGCTCATTTATGTATTTTAGACAACAATGTGACACAGAGGAATACGTTATGTCAGGCCTTTGGGGATATGTTATAGGGTGAATTTATTCATGTTTTTTGACATGGAATTGTTGAAAAACAAGAAAAATGGAAGATGTCAATTTAACTTCAGTGGTAAAATGGCCATTAACATAAAAAATACCCCCATTGATCCTTCATATGTTTATTTCTGATAAAGGTTTTACACTCAATACTCATGGAGCAGCATAAGTAAAGTTTACATAACGGACCCAAAGTGAGTCGAGCTTCATTGAGCGTTTTCCTGTGACACCCTTTAACTTTAAAGTCTTAGACACATAATGCCAACACTGAAATTATTTCAATTTCAAAGAAAAGGAATCTCTATCCATCATTCTTGCAATGCAAAAAAAACAAATCAGACAGAGATTTTCCTGACCGGCAGAGCACCGGTTTCTGTCTGAATGAGGTTCACGCACCACTGATTCAATGGACTCCTCCCGGAAAGCTTCTGGCGGCTGCTTTCTGAAAGGTAACCATGAAAATAACTACATTCTTTGTAGGGAATGTTCACAAGAGTTTGTCTCCTAAATCTAAAATGGGATTGCACAGATTTGGCCGGGAGGCACGGACAGGCCTAGAAGCTCCCACGGGCTCAACGTCACAACGTCACACACCTGCAGAGATGAGATTCTCGGGGGGGACGTCGTGCTTCCTCCAACATCCGACGACAACACAAAGTCATGGTTTTTTTTTTTTTTTTACAAATAATGGCAGCAATATGGGTCTACTCTTAACGCCTGTCTGGTTCCATGTTAAACTTCCTTTCCAAACGGCGTGCCCACAAGCTACGGGGCTGGCTGCTACTTTAAGCAGAGCGCAAAATGTCAATAAATCGTTGCGTTTCGCTCAGGGTGGAAGAGCTGGGGGGGGGGGGGGGGGGGATCTCTCAGGAAAATCTATGTAGAAGTTTTCAGCTCCCCCCCCCCCCCCCTCAGCTGTGCCCACTCTTGTCATAACAGGACACAGTAAAGGTTTAGCAGCCTCCCCCCAAAAACATGACATTTTAAGATAAAATGACTGTTGATTATCATGACTCCATTCCCAGGGGGCCAATAACAATTAGGCACAGAAGACATACTGTCGATCATGTCATGCATCGCCACGCAATGCATTTTGAACAATCGAGGAGGAGGTGGGAGTTATTCTAGATAAAAGTCATATATTTCCACAGGCATTCCCGCAGTAATTTCACACAAATCCTCAGATCCGTCTTTTACATGCGGTTCGATTGCACATTCCATAAGATAATATAATGTTATATTGCTGTTAGATTAACAATTCAAATATCTTCTCTGTGCGATCAATAAATCACTGACAGATAAATGACTTACAGTGAAAAAGTGAGGGACATTTGCATTTTCATTGAGTGTTTTTGTTTTCTGAAGCATTCGCTGCTCCTTTGTGGAAAGGTCAATGGGAAACAGTTGGTGTCTACTTTATCTGCATGAGCCAACTCACAAGTTCAGCCAAGTAAGAAATAAGATTATCTTTAGACTGCAGTGTGAGAATCTGGCCTTTGAATGTTATTCAGTAGAGTGTTAATGTCTTAGCGGCCAGAATGAGCCCAAACTGTTATTAAAATAACTGAAGTATTGCGCTGAATTCTTCTTCAATTCACTGAACCCCTCATGTTTAATGGATATTGAGTGTCTCACCTTTTCAACCAGTTGGTCTTAACATTTAATAGATTCTTTCACGGATATTAATCTCTCCATTATATCTTTGTCGTGGATAAGAGCGAGGCACATTTCTCTCAGGCCAAACAAGTCATTTATTTCCCAGACACAAACATTTTTACAGCTACGGTGTCATATGAGAAAACTCGGGCGGAAAAAAAAAGCAGAATTAAACTGTTTGCCAATGTAATGCATGCCTAGCTCTTAAAGCATATCATTTGAAGCTGGAAATGCCTTTTCTCCTCCATTATTTCCTGAGTCGGACTGACATTTATTGAAAGCTGCACTATTTGATCCTGCCATCGAGCCAAATGTCATTGTGCGCACATTGTGAACATTTCAAATGGAGAAGCAGTGCAGCAGTGTTGCAAAAGCAGAGCATTTCAACGCGAGCCAGATCAAACTGCCGATGACGGAGAGAGAGAGAGAAGACGCGGTCGCCTTCCGCGTTGCGTTAACTGCCTCCGGAGAGTTTTGTGCTGTACAACCTTCCGTCTCTCCGGCAGAGAGGTGCCGAAAAAACATCTGATGCATCAGGTGTCTTTTATTCCTGCCTTTTTTTAAATCGTTCCTCCGCGGTTATCTGGGTTAGGTGCTCGGCCTTCGCTTTAAAAATCAGATATGAACATGAAATAGGGGAGATTATAGCTCTGGATGGAAAAAAAAAAAAAACAGAAAAAAGGGCTGATTTTCTTTTTCCTCCTTAAAGTCGTACGAGCATTCATCGCCGTGGCCTGTAGTGTCCTCGTCTCATACGGTCGACATGGCACATTGAAGTCCTGTTGGCTCCATCACATCAAATGACAACCCCCCTGCCCCCCCCCCCCCCCCCCACCCCCCTGAAATTGTGTTTGTTTTTTTTTCTTCATGTAATTGAATTTGTCTTCCTTTTTGAGGTCTGCCTTCATCTCCCGAGATGAAAACCACGTTTGCCCTCCGGATGTTTGCGTTAGTGGCTGAATGGCATGGTCATGTTCCTGTAACAGCCGCATGTTGTACGTCAGGAATGCACATACCGGATCGTTCATTTGAAGGGGTTGTGTCTTTGACTGTTTAAATACACCCTTCTTTTGCTTTTACCGCTATACTGGCCAATACCAAAAGCAGGTGTAACACGGGGACAGTAATGTGTTTTCTGTTATTATTGTGGTATCAGGTGGCTGTTGCAGCAAGTTGAAAGAGCCATTTTTCTGAATGAAAACAGGGAGACCTGTCAAATGTCGGTTGCTCTCTTCCGCCGACTTGAAGGCGTTCAGCGGGAAATCTGACCTGCGACGGTCAGAGCGTCTCACGCAACCTTTTTGAGGAAAGCACTCAGCACAACGAATTGGGCCCCGAAATGTTTGAAACCTGCTGTTTTGCTCTCTGAAGGCGGCTCACTCGGGGCTCCCACCCCGATGCTCTCCGCCCAAGTAGATTATTTGTTCTGGGTCCCTGGTGGCTGAAGGTGACTTGAACAGCTGGAGGAACCTCACTGAAATACACATGAAAAGAATACGCTATGTATCGTTAATCAGACGAGCTGGCTGTCTCCCTGTTAGCTAAACCATAATTAATGGACACATATTAATGGTTCAACTCTCAATATTTTCTTTTTTTTCTAGAATACAGCATATGTACAAACTTTAATATGAAAATAAAAGACAAATTAATGCTTTTTTGTACCTAAAATACACGGTTTGAAAACAATTATACAAAACAGGCCGCACAACAGGATTAGAAGTTGGTCGAAGTGAAAGAATCACTGTCTTTTTTTAAATATTCTCCCAAGCTGTTGAACTTCATTTCACAATTACTGTGCTCACTAGTTCCCCCCACCTCCACAGGCATAAAAGGAAAATAGCTAATATAAAAACTGAAATTGTATTCTTTCCTCTGTAAGGAGAGATGATTGCATATCAAGTTGGCTGGTTGAAGTACCTACTGTGTATGACTCCTGTGAGGTGGGAGAGGGAGCATTTTTCTTCCAGCCAATGGAAGAGTGAGTCAGGTTTATGGCTACGGGGAGCAGAGGGTGGCCTTTATTTCCCTGAGAAGAGTCATTGTTATTGCCCTGCAAATTTATGGCTTGCTTCTGGAAAGAACCTACCAGCAGAGTGCCTGTCATTTCTCTTACTATCTTATGCATTATTGATAAGTCTATGGTTCTATCATCTATTGTTTGCTATGGCCATAACTCAACAGCGGAAAGCAACATACACAGCACACTGTAGATGTATAGAGTGAATTTCTCTTTTGTTCCCTCTACTGTATTTTACTCCACTTTTTTTATGGGGACTTTCACTTGTTAAAACGAAAGTAGTAACGATACCTGGCATGGCGTCAACGCCGCTGACCCCTCTTAAAGGAGCTGAACATTTGAACATTGTGAACGTTGTGAGATGAAGACTAATGTCTGCCCGTGTTTGCGTGCAGGTTCTGTTATCAGTCCGTCACCTCGCTTTGTTGACATTTAGTGCAGGCGAGTGACTGTGAGCGCGTTCCCCCCGCTCGTTATCTCACGGCCACGCTGCTCTCACACGCGGCCTCCGGGCACCTCGCAGGTAAACATCGTTAGCTCTGTTCGCACTTTTGTCGTGGATTGAAATGTTAGCTCCGTTAGCTGATTGCCGCGTTGAGAGGCGCTAACTCAATCACACTCATCCCCATCTTTGATTTGGCACCTTCAACGTAAAAAGTATTTACTGTATATACACATATTTCATAACTTAAAACAGATAGAAGATTTAACACACACGAAATAATGATTCCTTGGCAGAACTGTCATGTGCAAAAAAAAAATCATTAATCAAATTAAGGTCTAAAGCTGACATGGTTTGACGCTGGAGTTCGGATGAAGTTTTGACGAAAAGCCGATGATTGCATAGAACCGAAGAGGCGTGGGCTGTAATGAGGATGCTAATTCACAACAAGAAGCTCTGGATCAGACACAGAGGACGCGAGGTCTCTCGCTTTCATAATGCAGGTGAACTGAAAAAAAAAGTTGTAGTCATTAAAGCACTTCTTTGAATTATACAAACAGAAATGAGATATTTATGTATAATTGCCACTGACGTCCATGTGGCTCCCTGTGCATTACTGGGCTGTGCGGGAGGAATGTGTTGCATGACAATAGCAAGAAGAACTGATTAATCATGGATGTCTGCTTCAATTAATATGTCCTGATAAATAGCTGCTATTAGCTATATACTCAGCAGTTACATGGGGAGATGATTTGATCATCATGCAGTTAAAAGATAATAAGGTTCAGCCTCCTGAACAAAGGAAGCCTTGCTTTGACTCTGTCCTTCACCTGGCCAGGATCACGGTTCAAAGAGAAGGCAAAGGAAAAGAGCACCTGGGCTCAGACATATTTCACAAGTAAAGTAAATCTGCCATCTTTAGGCATGTGGACGCATAGAAAAGCAAGTGCAACCACACGCACACACACACACACACACATACGCATGCATCAAAATAGCTGCACTAAACAAGTTAATCAGTGATGTTTTATTTGGTACCTCCCACATGTGCTGCCTTTCTCTGTCTCTTCCCTACAAAGCTGCTCTCACTGAAGGACCCTTCAGACCAGCGGCAATCATCCTATTTAAACAGCTGAGAGACCTGCTTTTGGAAACACTGTATTGTATAATGCAGCCTGTGCTTGCAATCATAATCTTCACTTTGCAATGATGAGGTTAATTTTGGTCTTTTGTGTATAATTTTTGCTTGTTTTACATAAGCAGTTTAATTCAACTAGGTCGTTTACAGCTTTCAACATGTTTTCTCATATGTCCTATTATGAATAGATTACACTGGACTAGTTTTATATATAGGTAGTTTGCTTCTTTTTGCTCGATAGACACTATATTGGATACGTTTATATATTTTTCTTGATTTGATAGTGTAATTATATTTGATTAACATTCCAATCAGTTTGTGTGGCTGTGCATCTGGAGCTGCCACAGTAAAGGAGGGTAAAGACTTACCAAATTTGTTTATAATTTCCGACTCTCAGCCAATCCATCACCACTGAACAAACTTATGGATACATTACAATACATTAAAGCTGATTGGCTATAATCCTCACTTTAGGCTTCAATGGAATCTATACACTCATTACACAACGAACAAATACTTGACGAAAATATTTATTTTGACTAACAGGAACCGAAATAATCAGACTCATTTTTGGTAGAAACAAACCTGTTCAAAGTATATATTCATATAAATATGTGTAATGTAAATAAAAGCAGAAACCTGAACTGATGCATTTGAGAAGCCACTGAATGCAGTTCACTTACAAAATAAGTATTTTTCCTGGTAAAGACTTTCCAATATCAAGAAAATTTTAAGTAACGGTTAAGATTCATAATGATAATAATAATTGAAATTTTCAATAGGGATGTTCTCAGGCAAATGTAATCTAATAACACTATCTTCTCCTTAATAAGAACACCCTTAATAAATAATTTTGATTTGGTTATTGCTTTCATTCTCACCTGCAGGCTTTATTTAGAATTAAGACAGCAGGAATATGTTTCATTAATTTGCCAAAGGGAAGAGGATTTTTTTTTAAATAACTCATGGAGAAAGCTGGATAATGAACGAAACTGTTTCTAAAACACATCTGCTGTTTTAAGAAACTATGACTGGCAGGGAGAAGTTGGAAAAATCGCGACTGGGCGTCAGAGCAGAATTTGTATGGTTTGGTTTTTCCATTACGCCGGTTTTGTACGATTGAGATGAGCTTCTGTTGAAATCATTTTTTTGCCCTTCACCTTGCACCTGGTTGGCCATGTTAACAGAAACTATTATATCAAACTCAATGATTTATTGGTTGAAGGACATGGAGAATGAAACGGTTTACTTTTTCCTGTATGACTGGTTGTATTTTAGTACTTTGTTTTCACTAGTCCTCGAAAGTGTTTTTAAAAGTGACAAAAAAATACTTTTGGGCTCTTAAAAAAGGGAAAATTAGATTTTAAATGACTTTTTTCCCCACCTGTGCAGCTATTGACAACTCCTTTTAGAAACGTTTGCTCAACCACATTAAATCGGAAAAAGAAAAAGTGTGCTGATCCGTAATATGTGCGACACACAAACGCATTGTCATTTTCTTCCAAGAGAACCTACAGGCTCTGCTTTAAAGACACTTTGTTGGCTTGTCCATATGGTTTATAGGTTCACAAATGGCTTCACGTCTCTTTAAGAGAAGAATGGGAATTTAATCACACACCTTCGAAGGGGGGGGGGTTTAGCGAGGCAGCCGCGAAGAGTCAACAACCTTCGTCATGTCGGCCTCAGCCTCAGCAGCGGCTGTCCTTGAAACACAAAGGACCCCTGATGGCATTGATTCACTTCAGCTACTGTTGCACTCATTCGCAGTCACAAAGACCAGTGTGTTCAGACCCTTTTCAGCTCCGACGAGCACCACTAAAATCACAGTGCGCCATGGGTTTCAAAATAAGCTAATCATCGATGCATCCCACACAGCCAAGGACAGCCGCTTTCCTCATTTTGCTCATCGGCAGCTTGGTTTCAGAGTAATGACACATTCAATCAGTCCAGGATCAGGAATAAGACACAATTTAGTAACAGAACCTCAGTATCACAAGGTTCCTGGGTGTGAAATTCACACGGATGTTATCAGTGAATCAGGTACTGTATAAAGGGATTACGGTTGATTTGCGCCATCATGTTTCATCCCTGCTTTTCATTACGTGGCAAGGACAAGGCGATACGCCCGAGTTGCTGTTATAATTATTTCTGCTCCTCTCCCTTTTCTGTGCCTAGTGTCTCTCTCTCTCTGTCATGCTCTCGGTCCCAGGGCTGAGGCCCGGGCTTCGATCCCCGAGGACACGGCGCTGAATGCTGAATGTCTCTGGCGTCTGCAATTGGGGGGATTAGGAACAATCTGAGATTGGATACTGTTTTTTTTTTCCAAATCAAGCCTGAGGAATTAAATGAAATCTTACGTTATCTCAGGTCGAAATGGTCACGCGAGTGTGCTGCCCCGACGGACTGAAAACACAAGCCACTTGCTTTTTATCATCCACACGCCACAGATCGCATTAGAGACTGGGCATGTGCACAATGTGTAAATAGTACAGTGCCTGCGGATAGTTTGTGTCATCCAGTCCTTCAGCTCTTCAATAAAAATGTGCGTAGCATCTTGCAACCTAATTTGGTGTGGTATTCAAAGGATAGATTACAATACGCAGAACATCCTCATATTCTTCCTGTAATATGCATACAGCAGCACCACCGTCCCCAGACGTGCAGGCTTTAGCGGTTGTCTGTGTTCACCAGATAAAGACGAAGAATGGTTCTAATAAGCCGCAGAGAGAGTCTCCACAAACCAGTGTTTCTTCAGAGCACGTTTGTTCTCACAAAGGCTAAATGTATTTTGAGTGGCAGATTAAGGATATTGGTCACGGGTTCTGCATTGTCAGCTCTGAAAAGTGGGGTAAATGTGTGTTCGGATGATAATTTACACATTCTTTGGCTCAACGGCAGACAAAGGAGCTGTAGTGTTCTCGGTTGTGGGAAATGTGTTTCACAGATTGGTAATTATGGGTGACATAATCTTATTAAGTCCCTTTGCTTTGCGACTCAATTTCTTTTACAAGCATTTGTCATGACTGAGTAGTTTAGGGGTTTAGGTTCCTCTATTGTTTGAGTTGGAAAAATGGGCGTCTTCATAAGGGCCTATTTTGTCCAATTTGTCAGCAGTAACGGCACAATTTGTAATATCAACCTGTCTTGGTCAGGTAAAGACATGAACATTACAATATTATATATTTAAGATTTGTTTTGGAAGGTTTTCATCTTTATATACAGTCCTGTAGTGTTTTTTTTTTTTATTTCATTAAACTTGATTAATGGCGATTAATGAATGCATAGACACTGTTGTTTAATTGCTAATGTTATTTTAAACACAAAACTACACACATTTGATCATCTTGGGGGCGTAATTCCACCGGGTAGAACATGTTGAACTAGCAACTCTTCCTGCTAGCTTAGCCTAGCAGCTAGCTTAGCAGTAGCTAGCATAGCGGTCCTTTAAGTGGTCCGTTTGCCACTCAGCCCCCTTCTGTTTGACACGTGGAGGAATTCCTCTTAAGGATTCTGTGTTGTATTTCGCGACTCTGTTTTACTTCCAATGCAAAAAGCTCTCTCCATCTTAAGCTGCCATCTTGTTTTCTTCCATGTGACCGACTGCAGTTGGCGGCCGCTTAGTTTCCGAGGTCAACTTCCGGTTTACTTCCGGAAGGAAACAAAGTAAGTGTGTTAAAATGCTTTGTCGCATTAATCTCGGCCACATTAGTAGCATAGATTAACGTGTTAATTTTGACAGCCCTAGTTCAGATCTTTTTCTTTAATATATAAGGCTTATGTTCAATTAAAAATGCATCAGGTGAAAAGAGATCGATCAGTTAATTCTAATGGAACAAAAACACAATGATTCTTATATTCACCAGATGTATTGAAATGATATTCTTTATCTGGCCGATGGATTCAGTTAATGTTGCACACTGCAACTCTAAGTCGCAGCATTGTTGTTTTAAAACCTGCACAAAGCCTGCTGTGCATCAAACAGCAGACATCCACATGTTTAGACAGGAGCAAGTGAATTATGTGGTACTTGATATAATGTAGTTATTTATTTATGCAGGCACAGCCTCTTTCCGAATTCTATATTACATCATTGATCCATTTTTGTACAATCAGCATTGTAATATTGTAGCTAACTGTAGCTGAAGTTAAGTATGAAATTAATAAAATTTTTAATAATCAGCTAACTAATAGGCATACAAATGATCACCACGTTTATAAAACATTTACCAAAACTTTCACTTTCTCTAATGTAAGAATTTCCTTTAAAATCTGTCTTTAATTGTAGTTCAGCTTATGAAACCATTCTGGCTTTGAAAAGTAACTCGTAACTACAGCTGCTAGATGAATGTGCATTTCCTCAGAACATTGATGGACTTGAAGTACAAATTAGAAACTTCGAAACTTGAACAGTGACTGGCGTATATGCCAGTAACCACTAGTTAGTAACCACCAGTGTCAAACAAAGCTTTTATTTACACATTTACTTTCAAGAACATTAATCAAGCATAATCAACTATCTGGGGTGCTAAAACAGAAATCTCTGATCCGATTCAGGCTTCCTTCCGCAGATTGGAGACACCAACCGCGTGAAGTGAATACCAAGGCGACCATGATCAATGGTACGCTAGCTGTTAGCTAAGATGATTGATTTTGAGAGTGAGGCACTCTGTGCCTTGTTTTTCTCCGAATGATCTCAGTAAATCTCGCGTATCATCAGGGGCGACAGTCGGTTAGAGCGGGCGCACTGCAGGACCTGGTGTCTCTAGTCTCTGCAAGGTGTGATTGAGTCCTTGAGAGCTCCTTGGGAAGACTGACGCGGTGATCGCTCCTCTGTCCACGTGCCCCGTGTATCCGTGTACGCCGCCGCAGGCTATGAGCGTTTATTAAGGATCGGCGGCGTGTCGTTAATAGCTGCGTCCACGGGGGCTGATGAATAAACTCTTAAGTCTCTGGTATTTTTTTCATGACGTGGCCTTCGCCTCCGAGTGCTAACACAGTGGAGACAGATTAGTTCTGCTGCCGTGGGTAAAGCAGATTAGCAGAGATTATTAACCAACATGCTGGATTACAATGACAGTATCACTCCCGTCTTTACAGACAACCCAACTTTGCGCTGAACTGCTCAAACCGGCAGCGCGGTTAAAACATTAACGTCTCGGCATGGGAGCTGTCATCACGGGGATCGGAGGCAGAGCCGCCTGGATTTAATCTTCTTGGTCCCAATTAAAGTCAGATTTAGTGACATCAGTCACAGTTCATCACAGAGATTATGCTCAAGCTGTTCGGTAAGGAGATGATACAGAGTTTATGGGAACTGCCACTAATTGAAGATTTCAATTCTGTGTCCACTCATCGTTTTTGGTTTTGGTTATGACTGTTTATGTCACCTGTTGTTTTTCTCTCTAAAATATGTATCTTTGGAGTTTTTAATGTAATACGCAATATGTACATCTATTTATGTGCTTTACTCATTTACAAAGTAGCTGTATCTGTACTTAAGTACACATTTAATTGTTAATTTCCAAACCACTCAATACATTGACTGATCTCTGCGTCCCCCCTGAATTGCAATGAATAATAATATTATGGATGTGCTTCAGAACAATGTTGAACTCAAGACAGTTTTGTGGCAGCACTGGACCAATATATCCTCTTTGGGTAAACAGTAGTCCAATACATTTGGCTTGATTGCAGTTGTGCCAGGATCCAAAGATAAGACAACGGTTTGATTTTCAGATAAAGTTAACTCAGATTATAAATACATATGTTGATTTCCTCACTGAAACAATTTTCATCCATCTGAAAAAGGAAATCAATATGCGCCTTACAGGGACATGACAACGGATCATTTCAGCATCTCTTAGCGGCATCGCTCATTTCCTTTCAATGGTTCCATTGTGTATCTTAGTGCTTTAGGTGCTCAAGGTGTGGAACTAAGAGGCTCTAATGGACTAAGGCGGTATGTTAGAATATAATGCCTTTACGCACATTTTGTCCGCGAGATGTGTTGTCTGTGGTCGGTTGGTTAAGGCATTAAACCACAATCATGTATTAAAAGGGGTTCTTGACAATAGATGAGATAAAATATGTACCAGATGAGAAACAACTGTAATCAGCACTGTGAAATACCGAAATATTCCTTGATGTGAGGGGGTTGTTTGCACAAAACCTTTAATGTCACAGAGGGCAAGTTAAAATCCACATGGAACTACAAAGTCATTTAATGGTTTCCATTCCTGTAGTTAAATGACGGCACAGTGAAACAACTTGTAGATCCCCATGGCCTAGCAGATGTATTCAACTGGAGAATGAAATTTGGAGAGTGAATAATGAAATCTTTATGGGTGGGAGGTAAACCTATCGAGCGGAGGAAGGGATTGCAGGAAAGGTATTTTAAGATGTGTGTAGAAAGAAATTGAATTTTCATATATTCTAATTGTTTTGCCCCTAGCGACACATTCATATTTGCCAGCCCTTGGTGGGGTCGCCACTCAGAGTGTGGAAATCAATGCTGTAAAGAACCAAACCAACAATGAAGATGCCTTTGTTTAACAGGAGAGATGTTGCATTTCGAGATATCACACGGCAGAGTCCAGTGCCACCTGGTGGTGAGAAGATGCAAGTAAACAGGAAGGAGTGTGGCCCAGTGTGTTATTTTATTTATCTAGTTTTTTTATTTTTTATTAAATCAGTCCCTCGGGGATACAAAGAGAACAAGTCATTACAATAAATGATACATGCATTGAATACTGCAGCATCTCTGGATGATTTATGAAAGAAGAGTAGCAGTACAGATGGCACAAAATGCAACAATAACGGATAAAATACCAAGAATAACTGTTAATCACATTTATATTATTACTGCTACTAATAATAAATTTGATTTATTCTATTGCTTCCAATACTGCTGCTGTTATGTTAGTGGTAGTTATTTCATCGTTAGTCCGATTAATACTCTCATTATATACATCATTTGTGTCATATACATTGACTGTTTAAATCATTGTTTGTTCCATACACATGACATCTATTGCCCTTCTGGCCGTCCTCAAAGAGGATGTTTTTTCTTCTTTTCTCCCCCGTATAAGTTTGTTATTTGGAGGAGTTTTACCTGTCCCGAAGGGAGGGTCCCGTGACAGAGGAGGTTTTTGGTCAGATTGTTAAAGCCCTCTGAGGAAAATTTGTGATTTGGGGCTAAACAAACAAATTTCATTTAATTTCATTAAAACGTGCACGTGTCCATCTGTCCATCCAGCATTAAAAAAAAAAAATCATACTCAACGTGTTCACACGTCTGCTTCATGTGCCCTACCACCATCCTGGCTCATTTGAGGTTTTAGTTGCTCCTCACAAGTCCTCATGTCCACAGCCACGCTTTGCTTCTTCTCTTCGTCCAGCCTCTTGTAGTTGAAGAAATGCATGATGAAGAAAAATATGCCCGGCACCAGCATGAACACTCCGCACGCATAGTACATGGATTTGTATTCCCCGTAGATATCAACCAGCGCTCCTGAAAGAGGAGATAAACACTTTTATTATAAAGTTATAAACTTTTTGGATTCATGTACTTTGAATCTGAAAAAAGTGTTGTCTCAGAAGTACACAAACCTGAAATCGGAGGCCCAAGAAGCACCGGCGCACACTCGATGATGGTGACCAGTCCAACTGCACTGGAGAAGCGGTGAGCTCCGACAAGATCCATCAGAACTTCGAAAAGCAACGCACACACCATGCCAAACGCCAGACCAAAGATGACCGCGTACACAACCAGACCGGCATATCCGGGTAGCAGTGGGCACAAAAGGTGGCACACACCATTGAACGAAACCGCAAAACTGAAAAAGTATTGGATCCGTGGGCGGATCCACTTGCTGTTGCCGATGAAGCCAGTCGCCGGCCGCGTGAACATGTCCACCAGGGCGAAGATAGAGAGCAGGAAAGCTGCTGAATATTCATCAATCCCTTGATGCTTTGCGTACGGAGCCATGAAGACCACCGGCGCGAAGAACCCAAAAAACATGACCACGTTACCGACGAGGTAGATGAGGAAGCCCCGGTGTTTGAAAAGCGAGACGTCAATGAGCTTCTTCAAACACCCGGGACTCCCGCCGCCCCCCCGGTGTTCTCCGGTCAGCAGGTCGGCCTCCGGGGTGGCGGCTTCCTCGGCCGGTGGCCTGTTGCGCCCCGGTTCGGCCCCCGGTTTCGCTTTGGTATTTCGATTGACGGGCCTCATCAATGCGCCGGCTACACAGCAGTTCAAAACAATGGCGCCCAGGATGAGGAAGCTCCCTCTCCAGCCGAAAGAATCAAAGAGAAACTGGTTGAGAGGAGCCAGAGTGAACAGAATAACTGGACTTCCCGCCATGGCGAGCCCGTTCGCCATCGGCCTCTTGACCTGAAAGTAGGTTCCAATGATTGTCAGCGCCGGCTGCAGGTTGAGGGCGAGTCCGAACCCTGTTGAGATAATCCAATGGCTCATTGTTTCACCGGGAATAAATCAATCAACGCAATACGTGTGGGGATGACATTTCTATAATAAAACAAAATTAGAAAGATTTAATGATTAATGATTAGAAACATTAAGTTTATTCAAACGTTGATATTCAGTGTCACACGTCGATAAGGGGTTAACTCTGATTTTGTTTCAAAATGAACTAATAAAACTACACCGCTACCATGAAAAAATTGAATTAATAAATCAAAAAAGTTATCAGATGAATCCAAATTGAAGTAATTGTATGTTTGAGGCCTATTTGCCATTTTTCACATCACGTTTAATTGAATATCTAAAAGTTTCAAAACCTTTTAATTCATGCAATTTATTTTGTGTGCCACAGTAGGTGAAGCATCCAGACAAGTTTAAGATTAAAGTATTTGTATACTTGGTAGCATTAGTATAATCTTGTGTTCTGGCATGTGGGGATTTTCTAAATCATCTGATTTAGTAAGTCATGATAAGAAAAATCAAAAAAGGTCTCTTAACACAATTGTTCTAATAACAAAATATACACAGGAGGCGGAAGTTAACCCCCACAGCGTTAGACAACGTGACAGACTGATTGTCTAAAAGCTTCGGCATCCTCCCTTTGTCAGGTGGTCACAATGAGGCAATATTAAACAAACATTACAAAGAACAGCAGAAAAAATTCAAACGTAAAATAACTCTAAGGCAAAGGTATAGATCGCGGTAGGCCAGCACTAGGCCAGAGCCCACTGAGCCCCATCACATAGTATGCTGCTCACAGTAGGGGGAGCGCCTAGACAAGATGTAGGTTCAAAGCCTTTGTTCAACTGGTGGTGTTAGTCTGATCAGGCATTGTGGTGCACATGCAAGTGTTATCATCTGATTTAATAAGATATTTTAAAAAGTTGTTGAATGTTCTAATGGAGACTTATAGAGAAGGTGAAAGTTAACCCCCTACAGTGTTAAAAAACAAATCCTACATCCTCCCTTTGTCAGCAAACCTTACAGAGAACAGCAGCAAACTTAAGCTCAGGCACATTAAAATACGTGAAAATCGCACATATGATGGTAGAAAAAAAATTGAATTTACCCCCAATAACTCCAACGCAAAGATACAGATGCATGATAGTCCTGCCAAAAGAAGCAAGCACCATGCCTGCGCTAACCATGAGCCCACCGACCATGACCACAGGTCTGCTGCCAAAGCGGTTCACCAGTATGCTGCTCACAGGTCCTGCACAGAGAAAAGAAAAATCTCATTTTTCTCTAAACCATTTTTTCCACTGGAAGATTCGAGCACCTGGGGTGGATTTTCTTATGTGGTTAAACAAGGGGAATGATGCAATAACTTTTTTCTTACATGTTTCAAATGTGGATGGGAAACATGAAAAAACGTGTACAAAACATGAATTTCTGAATAGAAGGAAAGAAACAGGAAGGTATGATTGCCACTGACCCCCCGCGTACATGGAAGCGAGCATGACGGAGGACAGCCAGGCAATCTCGCTGTAGGAGACAGAAAAGTATTCCTGAATCTCCTTAAAGTAGATGGTGAGGGACTTGGGGAAGGCGTAGGAGAATCCTATGGAGATGAAAGCGCCAAAGACAACAGCCCAGCCCCAGCCTCCATCTGGTGGCGTGTGGCCTAGTTTGGTGGCAGCTGCGGGGGGCATGTTCGACGCACCGGCTGGAAGGAAGAACAGTTAAAAGAAGTGAGCAGAGTAAGAAGAAAGAATAAAAAAAGCACATTTTCAAAAGCTGCGGTAACGTTAACACGCCTTACTCTCAAGAGGTCACCCCTCCCCGAGCCTGTTGTTGTAAGGTGCTGCGGCTGCCTCGCAACAGGAAGACCCTGCTTTAAGGCCTTTGATCTCATCACGTGTTGCTCGCATTCCACATACTAGTGACCACATAGAGCAACAACCCTCCCGGGACCACATTTATTTTGTTAGCATTCTACAAAAGCATTAGTGGCTGAAATCTAAGCCACAGATGTTCCGCCTTGGCCTCTTGAGGTTGTTTACTACCAACAAAACAAAAGAAAGTATTCTATTGTAGTAAAAATAATGAGGTTAATTAAAGACATTGCAGTACATATCGATTTGGTTTAGATAGAAATGAGAAACCCAATTAACTAGGAAATTCTACACAAAAATATGTATCTTAAGAAAATTGATGAATTCTCAAATGACACTTAACCGCTAAAATTGCATTCGATTGATCTAATCCAACGTTATCTTCTAAAGACCAATAAAAGATAACCTCTGTGAGAAATGGGTCGCCTTTAACAACTAGTGTTCACTTTTATTCCACTAAGATTTGGCTCGTTAAAGAAGCAACAGAGTGGGACCTCTCGTAAAATGTAAATGTAAAATGTAAAAAGTCACCACGCCCCCTTACGTCACTGTCTCCCGGTCAGCTGCTGCCAACAATTCACAGCCACACTTTTTCCATTCATTTAACTCTCCTTTTTACTAAATGAGCGAATTTGAGGACGCGAGGTAGTTTTTTTTAAAGGCTGTCAATCGGGCGTCGGCTTTTTACAGCAGCGACCTCTGTTTGTGTCACTCAACCGCTTGCGTAACTCGGGCACAGTTGCGCTACCTGGCGCACCCTCACGATCACGAAGTCACTGAAGTGAGCGGCCGTGCACGCGAGTTTGGTCGCCCGCTTGATCGGCGACTCCGCGTAGATGTTGTCCCGAATGAGAGTGGGCTCGGTCGCTTGCGTAAGGTACGCGTTGAACTCAAGGGCGGCCGGAGAGGAGACACATCTCCTGCGCACGCATCAGCGGCACCGGACCTGCGGCCCGAAGCACGCGGGCGTGAAGGTAAAACGTCTGCGTGCGTCAAGTTGTGCGACTGTGGATACGCGTGCATTAGAAACAAACTTCCTCAAAGTATTTTATTTTGTGTGCCCCCCCCCCCAAATAACGCGACGTTTGGCATTTAGTTAACGTGCAAGGTCCGCGGCTGTAAATTCGTACGACGTCCGGTCAAAGATGCTTGCTAAAGAAAGACAACCACTCTGCCGTTATGATGGCAAACGATAAGACGTTTTAAGTATGTATTGGCATTTTTATTGTACAGAAAAAGCCGACGGAGTGGCGCGTCTGTCACCGAGTAAACGATCCAAAAGGACCGCATGCAAGTCACGTTCCTTGTTAAGATATATTGGGATTTACGTTTTGTGCACCCGTTTCTTGAAAAGTGAGCGGCGAGCTCTTCGCCGACTCGCAGTCGACTGCTGACCAGCGGCGGAGGCCAGAGGACAAAACAACAAGTTTTCCCCCTCGTAACTTCTAACAAACACCAAGTCAGAATCTGAAGCATGTCACCTTAAAGTCTGCGATTCTTGACCCCGGGGTGTGTGGCACCGAGCTGCCGCGTGTCCTGTCCCGCGCTGCTCCGCTGCAAGTGTGGAGACGGAAAATATCTCGTGGGCTGCGTTAGGGGTCGTGAGCCTCAACCTGACCTTAGAGATCAGGTGACGTTCGTCGGAAAATATTTTATAGTATTTAATAATGCAAAGCTATGCAGCTCGCGATATGCAACTTCAGATTACACAATGCCATACAAATGATGCCATAAATGACTATTCAACTGATTTTTGACCTTATTGGGTTATGTTTCTCTAGAACTTTTCTTTTCTTTTCTTTTCTGAATCCCCATGAAACCACGATGTGTTATTCAAAAAACAAAAAGGCAGGGGATTAGTGTTTAATATCTAATATAACAACGTTCTCAACGTTTATAATTTTTTCAGCCTTGCAGGTGTACAGTTTACATGGTATTTCTTTTACCGTCCCCACTAAAGCATTGGTTATCTAGGAATATGGTAATTTTACCCTGTCTAAAACACACCTGCTTCAAATCATTTCTACCTATGTGCCCTGCTCCGTTTCAGGTGCTCTATGATGGGCTCTGTCCCATATGTGTGACAGAAATCCGATTCCTCCAGTTTCTGCAGAGGAACCGCCCCGGTAAAGTGGACTTTGTTGACATTTCTCTGTCGGGCTATGACTTGGAGAAAAACAAGGATGTCAGCTATGAGATGGCCATGGAGGAAATGCACGTGATTGATGAGAAAGACGAGGTAAACTCCCCCGGGCTCTACTGTCGCTACACTTGACATTTTTGGAAGATTAATCTACAAGTGTTTTCATCATTATGTAGCATTATGTAACGTGAGGTTTATTGGCAGGTTCATCGTGGGATTCCTGCCTTTGCAGTCATGTACAGTGCAGTTGGCCTCGGCTGGCTGGGTCGACTCATGATGTGGTCACCTGTGAGACCACTGATGGACAAGTCGTACGCTGTCTTTGCCAGGAATCGCTTAAAGTGGACCGGGCGCGGTGAAGAGTGTGCCAAAGGACGCTGCCAAAAGAAAACGCACTGAGGAAAACCGAAAAAAATGTATAATATCCTTCCATCCATGTTTTGAAACACTTATTCTGTTCAGTGTTGCGTGGGCCCTTCGAACCAAGTTGACCTTAAACCATTGTGTAATGTGTTTTAAGTGAATTGATTGTCAACAAGAACTTGATAAATCCACATTGTTCATTTAACTCTCAGTTTACTGTGAACCTCTTAATAAAGGTTTAAAAGGTTATTCTAACCTGAGGGGAAATATCGTCAGCCTTAATCAATGTGTACGAACACATTTCTTTCCAAAAATGTAAAGTGATGTCAATGGCGAGTATGTGTTCTTTTAATAGTAAGTTTATGCAAAAAAACAAACCAAACATGTTTGGGCTTGTATCCTGTTGCACAGCATTGAGGTTCATTGAAAAGCAGATGGAAAAGCAAACTTAGTAAACTGCCACTAGATGTCATAAGCCTAAAATAAATCAGCCTTGAGTGAGATCGTCCCACTTGTGCCGTGCTGTGTGTCCTTGTAATCTACCAGACCTGTTCATTTAATAAAGCTTCCTTTGAACAAATAGAAGTAGGGTAACATTCATGAGACAGAAACTTGACATAAAATGATTTTAATTTGAAAGTTTTGTAAAATTCCTTTCCACCCTTCTTATCTTGACAGCGTTACATTCTTGTTTTGTATCACATGTTGTGACGCCTGCACGGTTTCTAGGAAAGGCGGTTTGTTTTAGCCTACGGCGTGTTTGTGTGGATCTATGATGAAATCAGCAGCTAACTTCAGCTTACAGAGACCCTTGAAAAGCCCCCCACCACCCCCACCCCCTCTAATTTTAGCTTCCAGTCAGGCAGTAACCACACATGACTTAAAGCCCAACTGGTCAACATTGGCTTATGCCTGTTCGCCCCTGTACCAGCTCAACCAATAGCTATTAAGTACTTCATCAGAGAAAGGTTGAATTAGGAATCAAAACGCTGAAGAAACAGTGGTCCTATCCAAGTGCTGTACTGGATTTTGAAATAAAGAAACTTTGAAGAGGAATTGTAAAGACAGAGTAGTAGGTATGTGATCGAGGTAAATCCTTAGTGAATGTTTTTATCTCACATTTTCTGTCAAGGTTAAAGTAGCTGTTATTAATGTTGGTTCATGACCTTCCCCCACACAAGTGGGAAACAACTCTTGTAGATCTTTATAACAAAGTCACTACAAAGTTTTCATGAATGCATTTTACTTTACATGGAACAATTGTTGAAGAACACATTGTCCCTACAGCTCTCTGGGGTCTCAAATTCCCATCTAACATTGCGATTAGGAGTTATTAACAAGTTATGCACAACAAAATATTTGGTCTAAAATTCTGGAAAGGTTGAACGTGCAATGTTATGGTGAAGTATAATGTTTGTACACACTCTGCTAACAATTGCAATGTGCTTTTTCCTCTTCAAATTGTATCTATTGTATGTTCCGGATGAATGATTGGATGGAGGTTTTTATACATACAGTATACAGTTTGATATCAACACGACTAAAGTGATCCCTTGACTTTCCCCTAAAGCCACCAGTCCGATGTCATTCTTTATTGTTATTAAATCTCTCTACAACTACAGGATGAACTTCCATGAAATGGGGTACAGGCTCTCGTTCCCCGAGGATGAATTTGAATGAGTTTAGTTTATGACAAAACACCTGGTTCCATTACCATCAGTTTCAACTGTTCTCTACTTTATGCTTCACATAATTAGGGCGTGTCAACATGCTTTCGCACTGAACAAAGATTCCTAACATTTCTAAACATCATCCGGCTAAACATTAACAAACAGCATTGTCATTCTGACATTGTTAGCACGCTAAAATTAGCGTTTAGTATCACTGTGTCTCACAGAGCTGCCTCCAATTCCCCAGATTCCTATTGAAAATACTGCTTCGGGGCAAAGAAATTGATGCAAGCTCAAGAGTGACATTTGGAATTTGATTGCTGCTCACCACTTCAGGACAAACATGGGCCTCTACATCAGCACCAACTGGTGTTCAAGTTCAGTGGACAAGGCATTGAGATCGTTCTGCAGAGTGAGGTACCTGATGAGCCTTCTCAGAAAGTACCCCTGTACGGCAAAAGCGACACTTGGCTTGGACCCCCGCAGATACTACAGATACTACCTGCTATCTCCTCTTCACGTGCCCAGATTTACAAGAAAATGCTTATTTAACAATTTAAACCACAGTGCTGCAGGCTCTGCTTACAACCACTTCCTCTGGTATTATACCAAAGAACCGAATCGTCTCCAGGCGGTGCGTCTTTACTCTTCCTCCAATAGGAGTACATTAAAACCTGACGCTCCGATTGGGATCTTCAAGGAGGCTCCGAACGGTTTCCTTTCAAGATCACTGTGTCACGGTTTGGTCTCTCTTCCTGTGTTATTTTGTAGTTTTCATGTCTCTTGTGTTCCTGGGTAACTTCCCTTCCTGCCTTGTCCTGTGATTGCCTGATTGATCCCACCTGTGTCCAATCACCTGCACCTCCCTTGTGTATTTAAGCCCTGTGTGCCTGTTGTCCAGTGTCGTGTCATTGTCTATATGTCCCACGCTGTTGGAGCACGTTATCAGTTTTGTCTGGAATAAAGAGCACTCTTTTTGATCGAGAACCTCTGCTTTTGAGTCCTGCTTCCGCCTGCTCCAGCACCGACCCTGACACACTGGCAGGGCCTCTCGGTCAATCCTTTAACAGAATGGCCAGACACAATAACATGTATTTCAAGAGAAAGTATGTTTCTCTAATTGTAAATGAGGGCCTTGTTGTCATAACTACAGAAAGTCTTGGCAGGTCACAGAGGCGCAGCCAAAGCCAGACCGCAGCCAGAGAGCGGAATGAATCAGAGAAAGATACAATGCAGACCTTGAAAAGCAAAGACAAACGGAATAGCTCGGGGATCCCTCATTCCACACAAGACAATCGTGGACTGCAACTATTTCACATCAGCTCTCTGGCGACAACTTTTGGAGAGAGCTACAGTTATGTTGCCGGTCACATTAATTCGGTCTTCTCTCGCAGCTTCATGGACGTTCAAAAGGAGGAGCGTGTGAACAGCATCTCTCCCACAAGAGGGCACACCAGAAGGCTGAAGAAGAGACAAATACCAAACACTTACATCATCAAGTCTAAAGAAGATGAATTGTCTGAAGCCAAATCTGCCGCCGATCAGCCAAAATTGGAAACTAACCACACCTCCAGCAGCTGGAAGGAGGGCTACCTACATTTTGCAATGCACATCAATAAATACTTTGGGGCCAATGTTGCCAAAGAAGTGGTACAAGATCAGAAAAGGAGAGAGCGGATTCCCGTGGAAATGAATGACACCTCACAAGCCAGAGGAGCCATGTCGCAAATGAAGCAAGACGAACATATCATCCATAAAACAGGAGGTCTTTTCCACAGCAGCTGCAGTACCAACATTGGAGATAACTATTCCCAAATGGCCGGCCACATCAATCAGTATTTCAAGGGCCAGAGTGGATCGGATGAAGACAGTGATCGAAATCTCTTTTTAAAAGCGCCGGATCCTGGATTTGCTAGCTCAGAGAGACTTAAGGCCGTGACCTTTATGGACTGCCTTTACAACCCGACCAGGGCCATCCCTGACTTGCTGAGTGCTTATCTGAACATGGGCTCCTTCACTCAGACTCGGATGCCTGCCGTCACTTCACCAGAGACAATACTGACTAAAAAGGTGGGTTGAGGTATGAAATAATCAGTGATCAACTGAACTGAACATATATTGTTGGTCGTAATACCATTGGTATTGAAATTGTTCACTCTTGCTGCAGTCCCTTTGGCTTGTCAGAACATTGCTGGCATCGTTACAGAATCTGAAACACATGCATGCAAAGTTTAGCACAAATGTTTATTAGTGATCTCTGGCTGTGTGTTCTCAGCTGGTATTGAGTCGGAGGGACGCAGAGGACATGACACGTGGGTTGATCGGCGCTCTGTCACAGGCTCTGCCTCCAGAAGCCCTGGCTTCCTGCGTGGAGGTGCTCAATGAACACCTCATCCGTTACCCATCATGCAAAGCTTTAATGTGGCAGGTCTGTCAGAAGTGGAGCAAAAACATTTGTATTTGAACAGATCTGATTTGACCTCAGTGAATTCTCAAGCAAGCTTCTGTTTCCAGGAGAGAACTGCCGTCACATTGTTGAGGAAGCGTCGGACCCACAGAGACAACCAGGCACTTCAGGACGCGCTACGGGAAAGCTTGGCTCTAATTGGCTATGTGGATCCAGTCAAAGGTTCTGGTATAAGAGTGCTCTCAATTGACGGTGGTGGCACAAGGTAACTCTACGGAAAAAAACTACACATTGCGTGTTTCATCCTGCCAACAGTTTAAAACACGTATAGAACTTACTCGTGATATGTACTATTTTGTCTTTGCATTTTGCAGAGGTGTGGTGCCTTTGCAGGTATTAAAGCTACTGGAAGCTCAGACAGGCAGGAGGATCCATCAGCTCTTTGACTACATCTGTGGAGTGAGCACGGGTAACAAACCAAATAACTGACATTATCTTAGCTAATGTTAACATCATAATTGATGCCCTAACAACCCTCTCAATGTGTATGAGTCTGAATCTTTCTGTCCTTCCTGGTATGTGTCCGTTAAAGGCGCTGTTCTGGCCTTCATGCTGGGTCTTGCCCAGTTTTCTCTAGAGGAGTGTGCTGACATGTACCGTCGTTTTGGCGCCGAGGTGTTTCGGCAGAACCCGCTGGTCGGCACGATGAAGATGGGCTGGAGTCACTCTTACTATAACACAGAGACCTGGGAGGCAATACTACGGTATACACGGAATGGATTCTGACGCGTTAAACGTACAAGAGTGTATGTGCTGCATTGATCAACAAGTTAGTAATACGGCAACATAATCTGGCCTGAAGGAATTTTGTATTTTCATCCTGTTTAGTGAAAAGCTGGGAAATCGGGTACTTATCAAAACCGCCGGAGATGAGTCGACCCCCAAGGTAAGAATCCTGCAGATTTTATGGCTTTCAAGTTCACAGCAATGATAAAACAATGCCGGATCGACGGACGTTTTCTACTGTGGCAGCGTAACAGAATATAATCTGCAACGTTTTTATTTTCAGCATTGAAGGTTTCGCGAACATCTCACGCAGGGTTTTGTTGGTATCTGCTCAGGTTTCAGCCGTCAGCGCTGTGGTAAACTGGGGAACCAGTCCAAAGGCCTTTGTCTTCCGCAACTACAACCACAAACCAGGCTCTCTGAGTCGCTATGCAGGAGGCTCCCTTTGTGAAATGTGGCAGGCAGTGCGAGCATCATCAGCCGCCCCAGGATACTTCCAGGAGTTCCCTTTACAAAGTGACATTCACCAGGTAACAAACTGCTGCTAAAGACATTTCATAATTGAGTGAAAATGGACTGTGAGAAAATAATTGATTTGGGGAGAGGGGCTGCACCTTCAGTGTCGCTTCATAAACAACACGACTCATGTAGGATCAATACCTTTCCTTTTAGTAGAAGTAGTTGACCATTAATAAGTGCATGCAACATAGCCACTAATTACTGAAATTGCACCCAGATTGTCGTCCTCTGCATATGGCCAAACACACTTTATAATGCAGGCCTAATCAACTGTATGTAGTATCATAAAGCTGTTGAATTCTATCATCTATTTCAAGCTTTAATCCACTTTTATCTGGATTGTTGAAAGGGTGAGTTTTACACATGGTTTGTATATAATTTAGAGAGGAACACAATACTTTTCCTTTACATTTTTTGATGAATTTCTGTCTCTTTGAAGGACGGAGGAATCATCTTGAACAATCCCTGTGCCTTGGCTGTACACGAGAGCCGTCTGTTGTGGCCCAACCAGCCTTTCCAATGCGTGCTGTCTCTCGGCACCGGTCGCTATGACAACGCCAAGAGGGGACCTGCCACCTCCACCAGCCTGAGGGCCAAAATCAGCAACTTGATCAGCAGTGCTACCGACACTGAAGGGGTGCACACCCTCTTGGACGATCTGCTGGCCCCGGACGTGTACTTCCGCTTCAACCCCACGTTGAGCGCACTGGTGTCCCTGGATGAGAGCAGGCCGCGGGCCATGGACCAGCTGCAGAGAGACACCCAGGACTACCTCGAGAGGAACCAGACCAAAGTGGCTAGGCTCTGTTTGGTGCTCGGGGCAGAACGCTCGGCGGCGAGCAGAACTAAGGACTGGATGAGCGAGCGGGCCTGGGAGATGAAGCAGAGATGGGTGTGAGTGCGGTGCGGTAAGTGATGAGGTCCAGGTGTGTCTCCTGATCTCGCTTGGAGTGGGTGGAAGCCTTCTGGCTGGAACGTACACTCCCTCCACTATTCTGCCCTTTACATTTTTTCAATACTGGTTCAATAACTATCGACATTCCCATTAGCCTATCTTTTATTTTAAGTCTATTGATAATTAGCAAATGTTGTTTCGCTAAACACGGGGAACATGGTGAACACTAGCTGGCCAGCAAAGGCATATTGCTATTACTAAGTTAGCATGATGCTTAAACGCAACTCAAAGTAAATGATTAAATATACTATGGGTTAGGGTTGAAATGGTGTATTCATGCCTCAAGCCGTTTCTATGTGCCGCAGGGATTGTGAGTCGGGACGCATCTATATATGATCCTAGTTATCTTTGTTTATTGCAGTTTTCTGTCTTTGGCTTCTTTTGTTGTGAAACTTTGGCCCCTCGCCAAAAATGTATGATGTGAAGCGTTTGCAGCGAATTCCATAATTAAAAAGCAGGCTACTTGGATGAGTTTCATTAGGTTATAGCCTTAATGACAACAATATGATTTTGTAAACATGCCTAATTTGTCATGCACTTTATTAAATGTGTAATGTGACAGAATGTCTTATCTGATTGTTACTATTAATGTTACCCTTCTCAGTGTTGATGAATGTGATATCAACTAAAATAAGCTATATATTATTCTTTCCTGTGACATCACACATTAAGTTGTATTTGCATTGTGAAATAGGGGATTGTATCATTGTGTGTTTTTAATAAATTGTTATTTATTAAGACTGTGGTGGCGGGCGTGGTTTCGGCTCGGCTGCAGAGGGAGAGAGAGGGGGAGCGGCTCGGGGAACAGTGCCAGGTGAAAACAATAACGATCAGCTGGCAATGATTGTGTGTGTGTGCTCTCCCCCATTTGAGCAGTGAGGCGGGCGAGCGAAGGGAGGCCCCGAACGAGCGAGCAGGACGCCGGCACGTGTGCTGCAAAAGCAGATAAATAAAAGAATTAAAAACTGGCAGACTGGTCTCCAGCGTCTTCCTCCCAAACCCGACCCCGCACACCTTACAGTGGCGCCCAACTCGGCGGATGACGGACGAAAGGCAGCAGGATATGCCGACCCAACCGGCGCTCGCACTGGCGCAGATGATTGGGGAGCTGGCGGGGATCCAACGCGAGCAGGCAGAGGCGAACCGTCAGTTCATGGGGATGCTCCAGGTCCAGGTGGGGAGGCAGGCCCAGGCGCTGGAGCAATTGGTGGAGCGGTCGGGACCCGCACCTCCACCACCGGGGCCGACAGCGTTGGCAAGCCTGACCCTCCACCGCATGACAGCAGAGGACGACACCCAGGCGTTCATGGAAGCCTTCGAGGCAACGGCGGAGGCGTGCGGATGGCCGGAGGGGGAATGGGCCGTGAGGCTGCTCCCGCTGCTGACCGGGGAGGCGCAGACGGCCGCCATGGGGCTTCCCCCGGCGGCCCGGCGGGACTACCCCGCGGTGCGGAAGGCCGTGGTCGACCGGCTGGGACTGCTGCCCGAGGACCACCGCCGGCGATTCCGGAGTGCCAGGCTGGGACCGGAGGACCGACCCTTCGCCTACGGGCAGCGGCTCCGGGACGCGGCCGCCAGGTGGCTCCAGCCGAACGGGGTGGGGACGGCGTCAGGGGTCGTGGAGAAGGTGGTACTGGAGCAGTTTGTGGAGGGGCTCCCGGCCCGCACGGCGGCGTGGGTCCGGTACCACCGCCCACCGACGCTGGAGGCAGCCATCACCCTGGCCGAGGACCACCTGGCGGTGCACCCCAGCGGGCGCGACGGACGGGAGGGCGCGCCACCCTCGACCCTGAAAGCAGCCGCACCACGGGGATGGGGCCAGCAGCTGACCACAGGGCGACCCCGACCAGCCCCACGGCGGGAGCCGATGACCCGACACTGGGACCCCCCGACCGCAGCGAGCCCCGGCACTCTTCCTGACCCACCCGGAGGTTCTCAAACGCCAGGGCAGGAGTGCTGGAAGTGTGGGCAGCCCGGCCATCTGCGGAGGGAGTGCCCGCTGATGGAGGTGGGGCAGGTGATCCGGGTTGCCGGCGCTCCATCACCCTCCCCCGGCCCGGGAGCGACGTACCGCGTTCCGGTAAGAATCCAGGGGGGTACACGCCAGGCGATGGTAGATTCAGGCTGTTCGCAGTCCATGATACATCAGAGCCTGGTTCGGCCAGGGGCATTGGTAGAAGCGTCGCGGGTGAAAATAAGGTGTGTGCACGGGGACATTCACGAGTATCCCATAGTGTCCGTCGAACTTCGGTTCAGGGGAAAAAAATATAGAATAAAGGTCGCGGTTAGCTCCCACCTGACGCACCCCGTAATTTTGGGGACGGATTGGGAGGGATTTAACACGCTAATGGGAGAGGCTGCGGGGGTGCGTTCACGACCGACAGGGACATGCGGTATGTGTGCGGTGCTCAGCGGTGACGCGAGGTCGTCCGACGCCGCCGGGGGAGAGGGGGAACCGGCGGAGCCTCCCGAGGAGACCCCGGCGGTTCCCGAGTTCCGCTCCATGGAAGATTTTCCACTCGAGCAGTCTCGTGACGATACTCTACGCTCAGCCTACGACCAAGTGATAAGAATTGATGGTCATTTGGTGCGCCCTGACGCAGCACAGTCGTACCCGCACTTCTCATTGATTAGGGACAGACTGTATAGAGTGAGTCGTGACACTCGAACAGGGCAGGAAAACACCCAGTTGTTAGTACCGAAAAGCCGCCGGGAAATGGTTTTCCAGGCGGCTCACTATAATCCGATGGCGGGTCACATGGGATACGGGAAAACACTAGACCGGATAATGGCCCGATTTTATTGGCCAGGCATCCGGGCGGACGCGCGCCGCTGGTGGTGAGTGTCAATTGGTTAATTCACCAGCCATACCACGTGCCCCGCTGCGGCCGCTACCGTTGGTGGAGGTTCCGTTCGAGCGCATCGGCATGGACCTCATCGGGCCATTTCACCGGAGTGCACGCGGATACCGCTTTGTGTTAGTCCTCATGGATTACGCAACCCGGTATCCGGAGGCAGTGCCATTGCGCAATATCTCTGCAAAGAGCGTCGCGCAGGCTCTGTTTCAGGTCATCTCCCGGGTTGGAATCCCGAAAGAGATTCTAACAGACCAGGGCACCTCGTTCATGTCGCGCACACTGGGAGAACTTTACGGGTTACTGGGCATTAAGTCCGTCCGCACGAGCGTGTACCACCCCCAGACCGACGGGCTGGTAGAGCGGATGAATAGGACGCTGAAGTCCATGATTCGTAAATTTATTAGCGACGATGAACGTAATTGGGACAAATGGCTTGACCCTCTGTTGTTTGCAGTCCGGGAGGTTCCCCAGGCCTCCACGGGATTTTCTCCCTTTGAGCTTCTGTTTGGCAGGTCACCAAGAGGGGTGCTGGACCTTATTAAAGAAAGCTGGGAGGAAGGTCCGAGCCCCGGAAAGAACGAGATCCAGTACGTCCTGGACCTGCGAGCAAAGCTCCACACACTGGGGAGGATGTCACGGGAGAATTTGCTCCAGGCCCAGGAACGACAACAACGGCTGTACAACAGAGGGGCCAAGCTGCGAGAATTCACACCGGGAGAAAAGGTACTTGTATTACTTCCCTCTTCCAACTCAAAACTCCTGGCTAAGTGGCAAGGGCCCTTCGAGGTCACACGCCGGGTGGGGGATGTTGATTATGAGGTGGTGCGGTCTGACAGGGGCGGGGCTACACAAATATACCACCTCAACCTCCTGAAACCCTGGAGGGAGGCGGAGTCTGTTTCTCTGATTTCCACAGTATCGGAAAGAGAGGACCTGGGGCCGGAGGTGCCAAAAGCGGTCAATCCCACCCCGCTCCCGTGTGAGGGTCATCTCTCTGAGGACCAGAGAGCAGACATTGCCCAGTTGCAGAAGCGGTTTGCTGATGTGTTCTCCCCCCGGCCAGGCCGCACCGACCTGATAATGCACCGAATCGAGACACCCCCGGGGGTGACGGTAAGGTCACGTCCCTATAGACTACCCGAACACAAAAGAAAAGTGGTTCGGGAGGAATTAGCGGCCATGTTGGAGATGGGGGTAATAGAAGAGTCCAACAGCGCCTGGTGCAGCCCCATCGTTCTGGTGGCCAAGAAGGATGGGACTGTGCGGTTCTGCGTGGACTACCGCAAGGTAAACGACGTGTCACGATTCGACGCCTACCCAATGCCCCGGGTCGACGAACTCCTGGACCGGCTGGGCACTGCACGTTTTTTTACGACACTGGATTTAACTAAGGGCTACTGGCAGATTCCCCTGTCCCCAGAGTCCAGAGAGAAAACTGCTTTCTCCACTCCGTATGGTTTGTACCAATTTACCATGCTTCCCTTTGGCTTGTTCAGTGCCCCGGCCACGTTTCAGCGCCTCATGGACAAGGTGCTGCGCCCGCACGCCGCATATGCAGCCGCATACCTGGATGATGTAATTATCCACAGCACCACCTGGGCGGAGCATGTGCGGCGGGTGGACGCGGTGCTGGAGTCGCTGAGGCGGGCCGGGCTCACCGCCAACCCGGGGAAGTGTGCAGTTGGACGGAGGGAGGTACGGTATTTGGGGTACCACTTGGGGGGGGGGCAGGTGCGTCCTCAGGTGGACAAGACAGCGGCAATTGCAGCCTGCCCGCGCCCCAAGACAAAAAAGGAGGTGAGGCGGTTTTTGGGGCTGGCAGGTTACTACAGACGGTTCATCGCCGGGTTTGCGGACCTCACCAGCCCCTTGACCGACCTGACCCGGAAAGGTGCGTCAGATCCGGTCCAGTGGTCGGAGCAGTGCCAGCGGGCGTTTGAGAAGGTAAAACAGACTCTCTGTGGGGAGCCGCTCCTCCACACACCTAACTTTTCTCTCCCGTTTGTGCTGCAGACCGACGCGTCGGACAGAGGGCTGGGGGCCGTTTTGTCCCAGGAGGTCGAGGGGGTCGACCGCCCGGTGGTCTACATCAGCCGGAAACTGTCGGAGAGGGAGGCCAGGTACAGCACGGTGGAGAAGGAGTGCCTGGCCATCCGGTGGGCGGTGGGCTCCCTGCGCTACTACCTCCTGGGACGCTCATTCACCCTCTGTTCGGACCACGCCCCGCTCCAGTGGCTCCACCGCATGAAGGATACTAACGCCCGGATCACTCGGTGGTATCTGGCCATGCAGCCTTTTAACTTCAAGGTGGTCCATAGGCCGGGGACGCAGATGGTCGTGGCGGACTTCCTCTCCCGCCCTCTCGAGGGAGGGGGGGGGGAGTAAGCTAGGCCGGACGGCTCCCCGGCCTAAGTCGGGCGGTGGGGGTATGTGGTGGCGGGCGTGGTTTCGGCTCGGCTGCAGAGGGAGAGAGAGGGGGAGCGGCTCGGGGAACAGTGCCAGGTGAAAACAATAACGATCAGCTGGCAATGATTGTGTGTGTGTGCTCTCCCCCATTTGAGCAGTGAGGCGGGCGAGCGAAGGGAGGCCCCGAACGAGCGAGCAGGACGCCGGCACGTGTGCTGCAAAAGCAGATAAATAAAAGAATTAAAAACTGGCAGACTGGTCTCCAGCGTCTTCCTCCCAAACCCGACCCCGCACACCTTACAAAGACTTCTTTTGTTTTGTTCATATTCCGAACACCATTTTTTTCAGCACAATAAATAAATCACATACGGGGAAAAGTCATCTAATCACTTAAATGCGAGGAGTTAAATCCCCCCTCCCCCCATGCGTGTGGAAGCTGTGTCCTCCCGTTACACAATGCACCGACTTTGTTCCTGACAAACACGCTTTGTGTGAGAGAGTGTGCGTTCGTGCCAGCCAGGGTGAAAATACAAGGTCAGTAACCCACTCCCCATCTAACGCCATGCAAATGAACACATGAAAACAACAACACAAAAAAAGGTCTGATCTCAAGATGCAGCTGATTGTTGCTGCATGAGCTGGAAGAGACCTCAACCAAAACCTAAACTATTGTATGCCATGTCACTGCATCTAACAACTCATTCACATCACTGTGGCGGTTATGCTAGTACTTACGTGAGGATTTCCCAATAGATTTGTTATTGTAGGTTTTTAGGCCCTGTTTGCCAGGCATGTGACCCAGACTGATGGAGTGAAAAATTATACAAATAGCACAGGCGGCTAGACAAAGTGAGGCCCACTGTTAAGAGTTTGTGAATCAACAGTGACAGGAAGAGGAAAGTAGGAGTTTGCTTACATTGCACCAGGTGGGAAAAGGGACCAATGAGCAGAGAGAACACTTTTAATAACATCGTAAGGTAGGACCCGGCAACTCAAGGCGGCTCTCAATGGAACTCAAGGTTTAAATGATGTCATAGTGTGAGTTCAGAAGTGGGATGGGTCGACATCTGCATCAGCAGATTTGTATCACGGTGAACACGAGCTGGTTGAGCTTTCACACCTTCGACATAACTGGCATTAATCCCTATTCACATATGTGGTAATATTTCATAGTCGGATATGATGTGCATTAAACTATATAAACTAAAGCAAACTGTAGCTTACTGTATAATCATTATAGCATCATCCGTTGCACTAAATAGCCATTAGTCTAATTGGTTCTCTTCATTCAAAGCCTTGGCTCTTCTAATGGCGATGTAATACAGTGAATACAATAGCAATATAATGGACTGTCCCAATAACCAGATCAGACTTTCTTGTAGTTGGATAATTTTGAATTGGAGTATTAAACGATTGGGAAAAATAGAGTTTGTTTCAGATTTTCATTTCCTCCTCAGGATCAATTGACTTAAATTTGTTAACGTCTAGACAGACAGGTGCATATTTAATGTAATCTAATAGATGTTATATAACCAAATGCATCAGAAACTAATTGCAACGATATTTCTTGTTTTATTACCTAAAAGCTGTCTGACAGAGCAGCTACAGCGTGGCTGTTGACTCTTATTCGTGTTACGCGAAGGTCTTGAGAAAATGTGTTGCTGGAGATTACCTCATTACAAAGAGAGCTCAATTCTGTGAGACAATAATGTTTTGATAGCACGGCGATTACTGACTGCAGCTCAGTGTCCTGGTGTCTCCTTCTGGCCGTTTCCTGAGTGCCCGCTAAGCCAGTGACGTCAAAGTGCAAATGAAAGGTGCTCAGAGTCTGAAAAGGCAACTTGTGCGCTGGAATACTCCTCCCCCCCCCCCCCCCTCCCACATGCCATCTGCTTTTACCCGAGCCCTGGGCACACGTGCCCGGAGGACGCCCGTGAGCATAGAGGCCTTCTTGTTGCCACTGAGCTGCCTCTGCCTGTCCCTCTGCCTCTTCACTGTGCAATCTGGTGCATGGCACTGATCATTGCTCACTGCCAGGCCTGCCTTAGTCCTCTGATGGTGTTAGGGTGGGGCCAGAGGGGGGGATGGGGAGGGGGGCATGTCAGGTTGTCAGGAGGAGGGCATCACGGCCAGAGGTTGTTACGTTACTTTATGAGAAATGAGGAATGTCTTATTATCCGTCCAGATACAAATGACAGGTTTATTTGCATCTGTAGGTAGACCCCCGCCCTTTGCTTCCTTACCACCAAGCCCAGTCTGCGCTGGTTTGTATGTGCAGCCCCGTGTGGATGCCTGAAAGCGCAGATCAGGACGATCCACAGCCCTGAGAAGTCTTTTGTTTTGCACAAATACAGCTTCTCCTGCGACTTTGGCACTTTTTGCTCCCCCCGTAGGATCGCTGAATGGTAATTACCCTGGGGATATGCATATTAATGGCTGAATATCGAATACAAAAAGTATTTACTAAACAGAGGATAGTTTCCAAAAAGTACCACAGAAAAGAGGAACAATTAAATGGTTAAATATAAAGTGTTCCACAGAGCAGGAGGTCAATGGCAGAAACGCATCGTCAGACTGTTAGTGAAAATCATTTGAATCTTTTGTCAGAGCTACTGAGCTGGAGTCACGCGCCAGACGTCAAATTCACATGACAGAAACAAACATTGCTTTCATTCTCTTGTTTCCACCGATTCTTTCCAGTTAACAATCAAGCCCACATTTTGATGTCATCCAAACCAGCAAGAATGCGAAAGCTTGTTGCTTTGAGCAATAAAAACCAGTCTCACAAAAAAACTAACTTTCGAACTTTCCTTCCTCGGTTCAAATCGTATCAGATGCCCCACCTTGACGGTGCAATGAATCCAAACGTCATAGTTTAATTTCTTTGTGTTTATCGTGTGAGCGCGTCTGAGTGAGATGGATTGTTCACAATGGTGAGAGCCTCGTCGGAGCACTCGACTGATGTGGGTGAGGAGTAGGTGGTGTACGGCGCTCATTCATCATTCATGAGGTGGGTGGGCCGGGCGTAAGTGGCAGTGACGGACAGAAACTTGTTGCTGAAGTCTATCAACTCTTCTGGGGTTCTTGACCTGATATTTGAAGGACAGAGGCTTTACTTACTTGCACAAAGAACAAGATTCTTTTTTTGTCAAGAAAAAAAAAATCATTGGAATTATTGCTGCATCGGGAAAGCCAAAGGGATGAGGAGGAGAGAGCCCTGATTTGAGAGCGGTACGTACTGACAACTACTTGTCCTGTTCATTCTAAAGACTTGTGGTTCCTTGCGTATTTACACCTAGAATGTGGTCAAAATACTTGAAAGGTCATCTAGTGTAACACTTTTACTACAAAGGACTCATCATCATCGTGACATCTTGAGACACAGTTTAATCAGCTTTTCTTATACTTGTAACGTGTGATAATCGGTTCTCTAAATAGTGGAGATGTCATTTAAGTTATTGTTATTGAATTATTCAATATTTTGAGAGACTTCCACTCAACATTTTTTAAATTACATTACACTGTGGAATTCCCATTGCAGCAAGCTGATGATTTGTGAGGCATTAATGAAATATAATAGAAGAATGAGTATCACACAATAGATTTTCTGCTTTTTTTACTTAAATGTAACATCAGGGGAGCTGGTGAAGGAATAAGTTGCCTGGTTCCATGTGCTGTAAAGATGGGGACTCTGGTCGAACCAGCTCTGCTGCTTCTTTTATGGCAGAGTGTTTGGGCTTTGGACGTCCCTCTGGAAAGTGAGTCAGTAATTCAACATGCATGTCATTCATCACTCTTGTTTCAAGACAGTCTCTATTAAACTGAGCCTGAGTTACTGTATGTCTTTGCCTACAGTCAGGCAGCCTCCGACCATCATAAAGCAGTCGATGAAGGACCATATTGTTGACCCCAAAGACACCATGGTCATAGAATGTGAAGCCAAAGGAAACCCTCATCCCATGTAAGAGCCGACGTGTGTTTGTATGCATGTTTCTCTCGTAAAATGATCCCCAAACCGTTCTCTCACAGTTTGTTCTGTCTTCTTACACTTTTTTTTCCTCAATAAGTTTCTCATGGAGACGGAATGGGAAATATCTCAACGTGGCACGTGACGCTCAAGTTTCAATGCGAAGGCGTTCAGGGACCCTGGACATCTATGCCTGGAACAATCCAGAGCAGTATGAGGCTGAATATCAATGCATTGCCTCCAATGAGTACGGATCTGCTTACTCCAACAAGATCCGACTGCGGCTATACAGTAAGGTCATTATTGGAACTTTTAGAGAGATGACTATTTGCATGCAGGACTGACAACGGTGACCTCATTGGGTCCAGTGACACAACATGGACATTACTTTAAAATGAAATGCAACTAGAAAAACTTTTGAGAGTAAAAAAGGCAGTTTTTAATATGGACAATATAATTAGTTGTGTAGTATAGGTGCAAAGCATTTATATCTAGTTATGTGAATTGTTATGGAAGTTTGATTAAACCTATACACTTTAATTTCACTTTATTTGCTCATTCAACTTATTCACTCTTTGGTGTTTTGTGGATTGTTTCTTAAAATGCGATTAGAGATATACCGACAATACAACAACAGAAATATCATAAAGATGAACGGATGAATTTAACTATATTCCATATTGTGGTTTTGTCAGTAAACCCCATGAAAAGATCCAAACTAATGTGTTATTTTTTGACATTCCTTCCCTGTCTGTAGCACTCAGGCCCTCTTCCTCCTCCCAAATATACAAATCTTTAAAGAGGCAGAGTCACAAATATATACTTTTTCTTGATGTTTTAATTTTTTTATAGCAAAATTACTCAAACAGGAGTATAAGATATATTTGAGAGGGACTATTATCAGATGCCAAACAGCAATACCTCGGTTTAGGTTGGGTTGGCTCTAAATAAATCACACCGAGGCTCATTGATGTCTTTTTAGCATAGTGTTTGTACGAAAATGGCACAGAAAACAAATCAACTGGCTACAGCTACAGAAACAATACATGATGGTGGGAGGAATTCATTGCCTTTTTTTCTTAAGAGTGTTACCAGACAAGACCCACACAATTGCAAACGTGTTGCTTTACAGAATTGGGTTGTGCGCTGTTATATAAATCCCCACCTTGCTGCTCAGTGGAGACATGTGTGCTTGTGTTTGTGAAGGAGCTCCTGTTTGGCCAAGGGAGGTCCTGGAGCCGGTGGTGGTCAGCGCTGGCTTCCCTCTGGTCCTGTCTTGTGACCCGCCACCGGGCCCCCCGAAACCCGAAACCTACTGGATGTCCAGCTGTAAGAGTCTTCTACAGTCACTTCTCTAGATGTTTGAAACAACATGTTTCAACAAGGGGTCATTTGAATGATCCGCATATCCGAACGAGCTGATTAAAATTCTCAAAATTCCTCCAAAATCAATAATAATTGTCATCTCAGGCTCCTACGCGAGGCCTTTTAACTGGCCGGTTCAGACAGCGTTCCCCACCATGCAGCCTGTGCGGCCGGACCGCCGGGTATCCATGGGAGTAAACGGAGATCTGTATTTCTCGAATGTGCTGTTCAATGACTCTGCTGCCGATTACTGCTGCAACGCCCGCTTCCCCTACAAGAACGTCATCCAGCAGAAGATGCCAGTGGTCGTAAAGGTGCTCACGAGTGAGTATGGCTGCGTGTTCACAGTGTCCCTCTGCTTTTTGGATCACAAATCCAATACAGTTGTTATGTGCAGTGTTTCTTTCTACTTTTCTTTTTGTTTTATTATTATTTTTACCTGTAACATAATCCACCTTTGTTGAAGGGACTTTTTTCAAATACTGATAATCTGCATGTGTAGATGCACAGCAAACAACCAATGCAATGGAAATAAAGGAAACACCAAAAAACACAGGTTGGATTTAGATGAGCCTCTTGTGTTTATTTCTCACCCTGTGGGGATCTGCAAAAGATGAATAGCACGAAGGTATTGGAATGGTTGTCCTTCTTATCTAACAATTTTCTGTTCATCTATAACACCGTAATGTTTTCCGACCAAACTGATAACTTTTTTCCTCCATTAAGTTTTGTTTTGCAATAATTATTCTTATAAACTAGAACATTTAGTTTTATGTAAGATCATACTCTTGTTGTGGAGACTGTGTGCACTGCCTGAGCTGTCGGGTGAATGAATTGGTTTTGGATTGTTTTCTCTGCAGCCCGCACGGTGTCCGAGGCTGCCCCCACCTGGCTGTCTCCCACCGGCTCGTCCAGCTCCATACTGGTCCTGCAAGGGGAAGAGCTCCTCCTGGAGTGCATCGCTGCAGGAGTGTAAGCGTCAACGCAAGATATTCTGTCACTGAAGAAAAACACCCCAATATATAATCACTATTTTCTCTGCGATATAATTTGGACTCTGATTGCATGGAAGTGCTCCGGTGTAAAGCCCTGTTTCTCATCATCAAGGCCGACTCCTCGCATTGCATGGACCAAGAACGGTGATGACCTGGTGGCATCGGCACGCATCAAAGTGAAGAACTTCAACAAGATGATTCATATCCAAAAGGCGTCCTTTGATGATGTGGGTGAATACACTTGCACTGCTACCAATAAGATAGGTTACATCGAGCACACAATTACCGTCAGGGTCAAAGGTGAGGGTCACTTTCAGAAACAATTTTGTAACTTCTTACTTGACAACTTCAAAATGACGGAATTGCTTGTGTTTGACAGCGGCTCCCTTCTGGCTGGAGAAACCCACCGATCTGGTCTTGGCCCCGGAGGAAAATGGACGCCTCTTGTGTCAATCTGATGGGGCCCCGCGTCCCACAGTCAGCTGGTTCATCAACGGGGAGCCGATTGAAAGTATGATTCGGAGACGCAAGCCTTGCAGCTGTCAAAGTGAATCCAAACAACCGTGGTTTGTTTTGTTCTTCCAGTTGCTACACCTCAACCTAACAGGCAAGTGTCAGGAGACACACTGACCTTAAGCGCCGTGACCGCTGCAAACACTGCTGTCTATCAGTGCAATGTTTCCAACGAGTTCGGTTACCTAATGGCCAACGCTTTTGTCAACGTGTTACGTAAGTTACCACTTCTCTCCCCAAGGCCATTTAAAGTGTAAAACCTGTGTATATAAAATAACGATTGAGAAATATTGATAACATTAATAATATAGTGATATAATAATTAAAATACAGGTAATAACATGAACATTAATATAATATAATAATAAATTGCGCATGAACCTGAAGTCGGCAATATGATAATGAGAAGCTAATATAGGCTTTACTTCTTTGTGGCAAGATATTCTGTGTTTTGAACATAAGATTAACTTCACCATCACATTGACACACATATGAATGTATTTGTGACATGTATTTTGGAGCTGTAAGTTAATATATATTTATTTAAGATTGATAGAGTTTGGTGGAGGAATGTCTAAATGATTGACCCACAGATGCACAGGAAGTTCAATATTAAAAAGTATTACTATAAAGGATCAATGTTTATCCAGATGCAACGCCACGTATTCTTGGGGCCAGAAATGAACTCATCAAAGTGATCGAGGGCAGTCGTCCCCTCTTAGACTGCCGCTACTTTGGTTCTCCAGTGCCTGAGTTGCGATGGTGAGAAGATGCTGACAGACATTCCAATCCAAAGAGTGTGTTCAATCATCATCAATCATCATCTCACAGTGTGTGTGTGTGTGTGTGTGTGTGTGTGTGTTTGTGTGTGGTTTTATGGTTCTGCTTGAACAGGTCTAAATACGGACAGGGTACCCTTGAAGGGAGTCGTTTTAAGACGCACCGTAACGGCACTCTGGAGATCAAACAAATACGGATAGAGGATCAGGGAACTTACCTGTGTGTAGTCAGCAACGTCGCAGGAAGAGATGAGAGTCAAGTCCGGATTGAGGTCAAAGGTGAGGGTCACAACCGTTTTTATAGTAGACACATTTAGACTTTTATTTTATCTTTGATTGGGTGGTCCATCATGCATTTTTGCGTGCACCTTTCTCAGAGCCCACTTTAATTGTCACAAGACCGCAGAGTATGAAAGTCATCCGCGGGAGCGACGTGCGCTTCGAGTGTGGTGTAAAAGCAGACGTTACTACTCCCGTCACCACCACCTGGATGAAAGACAAGAAGCATGCCACCCTCGGCTGGAGGTACGGCATTTAATGCTATAATTGTCTTTATTAAATTTCATTGTTGTTTGGTGTCTCGAGCCAACCAGTTTGTTCTTTTGTATCCTAAGGATTTCTCTGGATGAATCGAATCTGGTCATCACTAATGTAAACAGAGGTGATGAGGGTAATTACACCTGTGTCATCAAGACTGAGATGGAGCAGAAGTCTGCCTCAGCACGTCTAATGGTGATGGGTATGAGAAGCCTAAAATAAATTACATCAACCAAATGACACGTTTGGCTTTTTAATTATGTGTGTGTGTGTGTGTGTGTGTGCAGACCGTCCAGATCCTCCCACTAAGTTGGAGTTATCCGATCCATATGAACGCAGCGTAAGACTCCGTTGGGTACCCGGAGAAAGCAACCACAACCCTATAACAGGTAAGAAATGTTCAACTGAATAGAAAATAAAGTCCCAGGAATACAAAAAGTCCTATTTTTAGGATATTCTGTGTGTAAGCATAATTTTCAGCTATACTTCTCCATTTTTTTGTTGTGTTACAGAGTACTTAGTGCAGTACGATGATGACGACTGGTTGCCCGGTAAGTGGAGAAACCTCTCAACGTATCCAGGGAACCTCAACTCTGTCATTCTGCATCTCACCCCATTCACCTACTACGAGTTTCGGGTAATCGCCATCAATGACATCGGAATGAGTCGCCCCAGTCGCCCGTCCACGCGCTTCCAGAGCAGCGGCGCTCGTGGGTTTGATCTTCCTTAAATACACACTTGTCAGACACATATTTTAAGTTGGTAAAACAACCAAACTTGCACTCAACAAACAAATTGTGTCATCAATCTTTTTACTCGCAACAAATGAAATGAGTGTTTTTCCTGTAGTGCAGACCTCTTTCATGAAAGCTAACCATCTTACCACTGCATTGCTTCTCCTGCACAGCCCCAGATGTCATCCCAAAGAACGTTAAAGGGGTGGGTACATGGAGGAATAACATGGAGATCAGCTGGGAGGTAAAGAACTTACCGAAAACACTTTCATAACTACTCTTGTCTGTTGCATATTGTGATTTCTATCAAAATTAAACGTCAACTATGCCTTCAGCCTCTGACATACAGACAGTGGAACGGGCCTCACCTGAAGTATTTGGTGTGGTGGAAAAGGAGAGAGTCTCGAGAGGAGTGGAAGAACGCGACCACTAAATGGTTAAAGTACTACATCTACGATGCAGATACCTTCACTCCGTATGACATCAAAGTCCAGGCTGTCAATGACTTCGGATTGGGTCCAGAGTCCCCTGTTGTCATCGGTTACTCCGGGGAGGACCGTGAGTGGCTCTTTTTCTGTGCCCTGCTCTTTGTTAACATTAGTTGGAGCTGAGAAATAAAAAGGTTTACGACAAGTAGCCAGTTAACGAGCTACTTCCAACTCAATTAAAAGCTTAATTATTATCAGATGATAGCCAGCAGGTTCCGAGATTGTGTTTCTTCTAATATTATTAACTTCCTCTTTAACTCTCAACTCAGACTGTTCACTGGCAAACAGTCAAATGCCGATTTCACATTTGACTACAAGCAGAATCCAGAAAGCTGAGGTCAAAATGTTGTGCCAATGTGAGACAAAGTCTTTCATACCTCATATAAACCCTGTTAATGTGCATCTGGCGACTGATAAGGACACACTAGTCAAGTACCAATTCTGACCATTATGCAAGCCTCGGATATTGTCTTTCTCTATTAATCTATTCAGGGTTTTCTCTTAATTGTGTTACTTATTTTGAATGAGATGGAAAAAACACCCAGCTTTTTTTAAATATCTTGGGCCTCATCACCTCCCTCTGTGTTCCCCGAACACTAGCAAGCACTAAGCCACTCTGTGTCCCTCAGGTCCCTTAACGGCCCCCCTGAACCTGAGAGTGTCCGACATCGAGAGCACTCAGGTGACGTTGCACTGGGATTCGGTGACACGCGGCTCAATGATGGGGGTACTGAAAGAATACAAGGTCTGGCTTCACTTAATGTACAAATGCCCAATCGATACAGATTCAATTTGTGGTGACAAACAACTGGAAATTGAGGAAAAACGTTGTGTTTTGTTGACCGTTGATGTCTGGAAAGTAGCGAGACATTTTGTTGGTTAACGTTAGACGAAGGGCAATTAAATACCAAACTCATGAGTCAGGTGTTTTTTTACTTAAACAAATTTTAGCAAATAGTCTATTTAATCTTGTTGTAGCCAGAAATGTTGGCTCATATTTTGACTAGTTGTTACAACCTGTGACTTTAGAAAACAGATTTTTATGATTTAATGTGAATCAAATATTGTATTCATGCTTCGGGTATAACTGAAACTCAGCTCAAGAGTGCTCTTAGCCTAATCCCAATTCGGGGTTGCTTCTCATCTCTCAGGCCTACTACTGGAGGGACAGCAGCCAGCTGAGGTGGCTGAGGGTCAATAGAGGGATGAAGTCTAAAGCGTTTCCAGACAATGATCCAGAACCCTCGGGGGTCCTCACCGGGCTCGTCCCGTACAGCAACTACAAGTTGTATATAGTCGTGGCAAACAATCGATACGAAGGGCCGCCCAGTAATAATATCGTCTTCTCAACGCCTGAAGGAGGTAAAAAAGAAGGGTAAAAAAACGAAACAACCAAGGGACAACTGAACAGATCTGATGTTTGTCACCCCCTGCTGTATTTTTGTCTTTAGTACCATCTGCTCCCAGATCTTTCAGGATCCAACAGAGACATCTGGACAGCATTTACGTCGACTGGGACCTTCCGGCCGAACCCAACGGTGTCATTACTGGATATTCCCTGAAGTACCAGACAGGTAACCAAACTTGACCTCTGAAACACTGCCAAATAACCCCCACTCCAGTTTGATGATGGAAAAGAAAAAAACCCTCATTTTATCCATTCAACACATATTTCCACATGTCACCCGAGGCCCACGGCCCTCTAGCACATAATAGCACACTTACAAAAGCACACTTACAAAAGCACAAAAAAACTAAACAAAATACAGCTGAAGGATGTTTCTTGAGAGGGTAATAAACAACTTTTGTAGGCAAACTCCGAGCAGGGAAGCTTCAAGGGTGCTCCTAACACAATGTTGTTTCTCTGCGCAGTGAACGCCACCAGGGGAGAAGAACTGCGAGTCGAGGAGCTCACTCCAAATGTAACGAGCTTCTCAGTCCGGCGGTTCGACCGCTACACTCGCTACAGATTCTCCGTGGCCGCACAAACTCGCATCGGGACGGGGGAATGGCACACTGAGGAGTCACCCCACTACACCACTGAAAGTACTTGATTGCCACACTGTTGGTCTGCCACATGAACACTTTTTGAGTTCCGGGGGTGGACGCTGACTTTTGTGATTGGGTTAACGTGCGTGCTCGTGTGTTTCCCAGCGTACGCTCAGGACCAGGTGGACATCACCACTCAGGGGTGGTTCATCGGGATCATGTGTGCCGTGGCTCTCATGGTGCTCATCCTTCTCATAGTCTGCTTCATCAAGAGGAGCCGAGGAGGGAAATACCCAGGTACGCGGGTTGACTCCTCTTGTTGTGGCCTGATAGCCGCGTCCCGTGTCTCCGGTCACAGTGTAGCTTGTTGTACTTTCAGTGCGGGAAAAAAAAGACATTTCCTTGGAGCCGGTGGATGACAAAGATCAGGAGGGGTCATTTGACTACAGGTAAGCATTACAGTGGACAGACAAAAAAAACAAATGGTGGAATGTAATTTTAAACAAATAAATCTTCAGTTGCCGCCTGGCGTTACTCAACACAACCCACTGATGGCCGAAATGACAAAGAATGCAAAGCACTGTTGATAGCGTGAAAAGCACCCTTACTTTGAAATTTGTCAATAATGCACTTTTTATATCCACGTTCGATAGCTGGCAATCGTCTTCGCGGCCTTCCTGGCGCATCGCTTTGTGTGTTTCCACCAACCTTTGCCCAGTTGGATAACAGGCAGTCCGTTTATCACATCACACGCCTGCATGCGTACAGTGCAAACAAAATGAGGACCCACTGAGAAAAACATTGCTCTATAGCCCTATTAGTTGTGAGAATCTTTAATATAATTACATTTGCATGAACTGTACAGATACAAACGGCATTATGCATTGCCTTAAGATGGTGACCCTTCGATCAAACTTAAACTACTTTGTTTCTTCTTTGTTCTTCTATTCACTCAAAATCTTTTCTTCTTCCCAAACCTCAACCCTATTCTTTTCCCACTCAACCAATAAAGGTCTCTTGAAAGGTGAGGAAAGACCAAATGTTGATACATTCAAACTAATTTCACATAAAACAGTATGTGAGTTGTTTGGAGAATATAAATATAACGTAACATTTGAACTGTAACGAGTCCTTAATGGGTAAATGATAAATGAAACGAGGTAGAATCACCTGTCATAAAAGCTATCTTCATGTTCTAGGATTGCACGTATCTCCACTCTGCCCTACCCACGGCGGTATGTACATGAACATTTCAAATGTATTAACACATCAGGTACAGTTGTACCCTTTATCCTTTCTTTATCATAGTGATGCACCAAGACTCTATTTGTTTGCTTCACTTTGCAGAGAGGAGGAAAGGGGGCTTCAGAGAGGCCAGTCGTCCATGGAGGCCATGATGAAGCGGTCCGACAGCGACGACAGCCTGGTGGACTACGTCGAGGGCAGCGAGGTACCGTTCAACGAGGACGGCTCGTTCATCGGCCAGTACACGGGAGCCAGGAGGGACGTCAGGGAGTTGGACTTCGGCGGGACTCTGGAGCTCCACTCTCCAGTGAACACCATCTACTCCCTGGCGTAAAAGTCAAAAGTCAAACAGCCTCCCTAGTTATCCCGTGACTCTGCTTGTTCCCTCCACCTTAAATTATGAAACATGTGGGGCTTGTGCGGTGTGTCCGCAAAAGGGGACCGCCGAGGTCGACCCCTGTGTCCGTGCAGATCGAGCAACTTTCCTGTATTCAAAGAAGAAAACGGGAAAAAATATTTGGGACAATACGAGAGATGAGATGCTCGTTCATCTGATGGAAGCTAGTAAAGCAAGCTTTACTTTCTGTGTTTTGTATTGCGTTTTGTGTAAATAAAATGCTGTTTGTTTGAGCTTACGGGTGAATACGTCTTTGGTTATCTTGTCGATGGAGGGACCCTGGCTACATCAAAGCAGACAGAAGTAGATTAGTTTATCATGTTGATAAAAGCAGTAACAAGGACAAACTTTACTACTCTTTTTACATATTATCATTTCAGCTTATTTCAATAGTTAGATTTGTGTTTTTTCATGTGTGATTAAAATAAGGGCTGCATACTTTTTCAATATTGAGGGAGCAAGAATACACTCCATAAACTTAGATGATGTACTCTTTGTTTTATGACTTAGGGGTAATGGTGCAATCTAAAAGTATAACAGTGTTTTTGATGATAGATAAAAGGTCTATACCACTAATAATTCATCTGTATTGTCACTTTGCAAATGTGTGCTCTGCTAGGAGCAAAAAGCTGAAATAATTCAGGGAATCAGAAAGCCACCATGAACCAAAAGTAAATTGAGAAGTAGCTTATGTTTCTCTTTGAGCTTTATGTAACCGTGTCCACCTTTCCCTCACTATGGAGATCATTCTGTCATGACTCTACGACGCGGAAGCAGATATGCAAGTGAATACAAAGTTTATTAAGTCAGTGACAGTAACCACAGTGCCGAACTCCCGCGATGATCCTCCAGGTGGTGGGTGGTACGCCGATTGGTGAGGGTGGTGACGACGACTCCCAAGGCAGTGCAGACAAACTCCGTGAACATAGATGTGAACCATATATCAGGCACGATACGGGAACGCTGGCAGGAACACGACACAACACGGGTGACATCAAACAACGATCTGACAATGAGAGGAAGGACATGGTGAGAATATATAGGGTGGCGAAATGGGCTACAGCTGGCACACAAAGTGTGATCAGCTGTCTTGCTGATTACGCGAGATTGCTGACTCCGCCCACTCCACACACCCACACATGACACACAAGACAAGGGAAGGGCAGTGGATTCATGAACCGTGACAGTACCCCCCCCCCTAAAAACGCCTCCTGGCGTCCCTAGCCTCCCCTACCTGTCGGTTGTAATCCTCGATAAGGGAGTGGTCCAGTATGTCCCTAGCCGGAACCCAACTTCTATCCCCCGGGCCGTAACCCTCCCAGTCCACCAAATACTGGACTCCGCGTCCCCTCCGCCTAGAGTCCAGAACCCGATTAACCGAATAGGTGGTCTCCCCTTGTATGAGACGTGGCGGTGGGGGAACCGGAACAGCCGGATTAATGCGCGAGTGAATTACGGGTTTAATCTTGGACACGTGAAAGACTGGATGAACCCTCCTGTACACCGGGGGGAGGTTGAGGCGGACTGCCACCGGACTAATGACCTTAGCGACTGTAAATGGGCCAATGAATTTGGAAGCGAGCTTATTAGAGACGGAGCGGAGAGGGATGTTCTTAGTAGAGAGCCACACCTCCTGGCCGGCAACATATACGGGGGGCCTAGACCGGTGGCGATCGGCCTTGGCCTTGGTACGCGCTCTCACTCTGAGTAGAGTCTCTCTGGCCTTGGTCCAGGTGCGGTGACACCTCTGAACAAAGGCGTGGGCCGAGGAAACCGCAACCTCGGACTCCAAGCTGTGAAAAATGGGTGGCTGGTAACCTACGTTACACTCGAACGGTGATAGACCCGTGGCTGACACTGGCAGTGTGTTGTGGGCGTACTCCACCATGGACAGTTGTTGGCTCCAGGAGGAGGGATTCTTGGAGACCAGGCACCGCAACGTTCTCTCCAGATCCTGGTTGGCTCTCTCCGTCTGACCGTTGCTCTGGGGGTGGAACCCTGAGGACAAACTAACAGTCGCTCCCAGTAATTTACAAAATTCTTGCCAAAACTTTGAAACAAATTGGGGTCCCCGGTCGGAAACCACGTCCGACGGGAGGCCATGCAGGCGAAAGACGTGATCCACGACAGCCACCGCTGTCTCCTTGGCCGTGGGTAGTTTGGGCAAGGGAATGAAATGAGTCGCCTTCGAGAACCGATCCACCACAGTTAAGACTACCGTGTTACCCTGGGAGGGGGGAAGGCCAGTGATAAAGTCTAGGGCGATATGGGACCAGGGTCTCGACGGGACTGGCAGTGGTTGAAGTAACCCATCTGGGGGTCGGTTGGAGGTCTTACCAGTGGCGCAGACCGAGCAAGCCAAAACAAAGCTGTGAATGTCCCTTGCCATGAGTGGCCACCAGAACCGTTGTTTGACTAAAAACTTAGTTCGACTGACCCCCGGATGGCAAGCCACGTTAGAACAATGCCCCCACTGAATAACGTCGGACCGTAATCCCTCCGGCACAAATAACCGATTCGGTGGGCACGCAACCGGGGGCGTTGCCCCTTCTAAGGCAGACAGGACCTTAGATTCAATCTCCCATCTGAGTGTGGCGACAAATAGGGTCCCGGGTAAAATACTCTCTGGGGTAAGTGGGCGTTCGGAGCGGTCAAAAATGCGCGATAAAGAGTCGGGTTTGATGTTCTTGGAACCCGGGCGGTACGACAGCGTGAAATCAAAACGTCCGAAAAAAAGTGCCCATCGAGCCTGCCTGGAGTTCAGTCTCTTGGCGGTCCTAATGTACTCCAGGTTCTTGTGGTCCGTCCAGACAATAAAAGGTACCCCCGACCCTTCTAACCAGTGACGCCACTCCTCCAATGCCAGCTTGACCGCCAACAGTTCTCTGTTACCAATGTCGTAATTGCGTTCGGCAGGGGATAAACGATGTGATAAAAACGCGCATGGATGCATCCTACCGTCCGACGTGGCGCGCTGAGATAACACCGCACCTACCCCCACCTCTGACGCGTCGACCTCCACCACAAACTGACGTGTTGGGTCTGGGGTAACCAGAATGGGGGCTGAAACAAAGCGGGCTTTCAGTCTGGTAAATGCCGCCTCCGCCACCTCAGACCACCTGAACACCGTTCTGGGGGAGGTCAGAGCAGTCAGCGGCGCGGCCAGCTGGCTGAAGTTGCGAATGAACCCTCGGTAGAAGTTGGCGAACCCCAGGAATCTTTGTAGGGCCTTGCGGGAATCTGGACTTGGCCACTCTACCACCGCCTTAACCTTCTCAGGATCCATGCGCATTCCCTCCGTCGACACGATGTACCCTAGGAAGGGAACAGACTGTGCATGAAAAACGCATTTCTCCGCCTTGACGAAAAGCCCATTCTCCAGCAACCTCTGAAGCACCAGACGGACATGCTGCACGTGTTCCTGGAGGGAAGAAGAAAAAATCAATATGTCATCCAGGTAGACATAAATGAACTGATCGACCATATCACGCAGCACGTCGTTGACCAGTGCTTGGAAGACCGCTGGGGCGTTGGACAGCCCGAAGGGCATGACCAGGTATTCGAAGTGTCCCCTGGGGGTATTGAAGGCAGTCTTCCATTCATCCCCCCTCCTGATGCGGACCAAGTGATATGCGTTGCGTAAGTCCAACTTAGTGAAGATGGCTGCTCCCTGCAACCTCTCGAAGGCTGAGGACATCAACGGTAACGGGTAGGTATTCTTAACCGTGATGCTGTTCAGCCCCCGGTAATCAATACAGGGTCGCAGGGAGCCGTCCTTCTTTCCCACAAAAAAGAACCCCGCCCCGGCTGGAGAGGAGGAGCGACGGATGAACCCTGCCGCTAGAGAATCAGAAATATATTTCTCTAACGCCTCCCTCTCTGGAACCGAAAGTGAATATAACTTGCCCTTTGGCGGAGATTTATCTGGTAATAACTCTATCGCACAGTCATACGGACGATGCGGGGGCAGAGACGCGGCCCGAGACTTGCTGAACACCTCCCTCAGGCTGAGGTACTCCACAGGCACGTTAGACAAATCCACCGCCTCCTCCTGGAACACAGAGACAGAAACAGGGGGACAGGCAGACACAAGACAGGACTCATGACATTTACTGCTCCACTCAGACACCGACTTCTGCTGCCAGTCTATCTTGGGGTTATGCTTGGTGAGCCAGGGATGTCCAAGAACTACAGGTGCCAGTGGAGAGTCCAGTACATAAAAGGAAAGGGTCTCTGAGTGGTTGCCCGAGGTGATGAGTGTCATGGGCCCGGTGGTGAGCAAAATGTTGGGTAGGTCCTGACCGTTTAATGCGTGAACCGATATCTTGTGGACGAGGGGCAAAAGAGGTATCTTAAAACTGCGTGCGAGGGCATGATCCAGAAAATTACCCTCTGCTCCGGAATCCACCAGGGCACGACAGTCGTGCGTGTGGGTTGACCATCTCAGTCGTACCGGAAGGAACGTAGCATTTGATGAGGTCTTCTCAGCGGAGAGCCCACCCGACCGTAGCCTCAAACTTACTGCCGGGCTTGGCCTTTTCCCGGGCAGTTGTACGCGTAGTGTCCCGCTGCTCCGCAGTACAAGCAAAGGCCTTGGGACCTCCGTCTCTCCTTCTCCTCCCGGGACAGCCGAGCTCTCCCGACCTGCATCGGCTCGTGATCATAGCCAGAACCAGCCGTGTCTCCTCCGCTAGGTCGCCGATCCTCACCTCCCCCAGGAATCCGGCTGGACCAAGAACGCTGCACGACTCTGGTCAGCCGCGCGTCCACTCGAAGTGCCAGTCCAATGAGGTCGTTCAGGGTAGTGGGGAGGTCCAGGGCGTAGATCTCTCTCTGGACGCGGTCAGCCAGCCCATGCAGGAACATGTCCCACTGCGCCTCCTCGTTCCACCGACATTCGGCCGCCAATGTCCGGAACTCAATGGAGTAATCCGATACCGACCTCTCACCTTGTCTTAGCTCCGTGAGCGTGCTGGCCGCCTCTCTTCCTGCGACCGCACGGTCAAATACTCTCCTCATCTCCTCGCCGAGTGTCTGGAACGAGGCACAGCATGGGTCTTGGTTCTCCCACACAGCCGTTCCCCATAGTGCTGCTCTCCCAGTCAGTAGGGTGAGCACAAAGGCGACCTTGGCTCGCTCTGTGGAAAATGTTCTGGGCTGGAGGGAAAAATGCATAGAACATCGTGTCAGAAATGCTCTGCAGAAGGTTGGCTCACCGGCATAAGACTCTGGAACTGGTAGGCGGGGTTCTGACTGGGAGGAGCCGTCCGGTGGTGTGGGGGGAGCGGCTGGTGAGGGGGGCAGAGAGGGCCCCCGCAAGAGTTGGACTTGCTGGGTGAGCTCGGACACCTGCGCCACCAGAGCCTGTACAGCTCGCCCCGTGTCATTCAGGTGTCTCTCTTGGGTCTCCATGCGGTTGAGGCTGCTATTCATGAATGCCTCCATCGAAAACGCGGAGTCACTCGCTGCTTCCCTTGCATGGTCAGATCGTTCTGTCATGACTCTACGACGCGGAAGCAGATATGCAAGTGAATACAAAGTTTATTAAGTCAGTGACAGTAACCACAGTGCCGAACTCCCGCGATGATCCTCCAGGTGGTGGGTGGTACGCCGATTGGTGAGGGTGGTGACGACGACTCCCAAGGCAGTGCAGACAAACTCCGTGAACATAGATGTGAACCATATATCAGGCACGATACGGGAACGCTGGCAGGAACACGACACAACACGGGTGACATCAAACAACGATCTGACAATGAGAGGAAGGACATGGTGAGAATATATAGGGTGGCGAAATGGGCTACAGCTGGCACACAAAGTGTGATCAGCTGTCTTGCTGATTACGCGAGATTGCTGACTCCGCCCACTCCACACACCCACACATGACACACAAGACAAGGGAAGGGCAGTGGATTCATGAACCGTGACACATTCAACTTGATGTAACAGCTTTAGTTTGTTGACTCACAGTGTCCTATGTACTGAAACAGTTATGTCGTTAGATGTAAATAAAGTGGAAATATGTGTTTCTAGCATGTTTACTCTGACTATGAATTTTACATTCCAGCTTTTATCCATTTTTGTTTTAATCACAGACGAGCTTTAAGTGTAGGATCACTTTCATTTCTGTTCTATTCTTATGAAGCGAGTTATTTTGCATTTACTTCTGTTCAAAGCAAACCATAAACACCTTAGGTTTAATAGTGACAATTCACTGTTATCTCTTTTCTCGAGTCATTGTACAAAGCTAAATCATCTTCATCGTTGTCGTACAGACGGCAGTGGAATCAAACTTCTTACCTAGTGATCCTTTAACTCTGGCGGCATCCCTTTTGCCTGAAAAGTTTAACTTATGCTAAGCTTATTGAACTCTGTCCTTTTAGCTGACATTTAAGCTAACTCATAGTTGCAACATCCCCGTACAATGGAAATGATATCTTATCTGTGATGGTGTGTTACTTACAACATTTATCAGGCCACTGATATGACACTTATTACTGAACCTCCCTGATTATCGGGGGGTAAATAACCATATCATAAAGTATAGGTTAATATCCAGTGCTTTTCTATTGTTGGGTTCTCAGTTGACGTGGCACAACATTAAAAACTCATAATGTATCAAATTTGAATAATGATACTAAAAATAATGGAGACTCACACAACCCGGCGAGAGTATTTTATATCTGTCCTGTAACTGAAAGGTTGGCTTAAGAACGATGTTGAAATAATCAGCAACAACTCAAGGACACTCCAGTTGCTGTTACCATGGGAACAATTGTATATATTATGTAATTTAGAATAGAGATTGTGTTTGTACGTCAGGTTATCAGTGTTAATTGACCAGCTCCTTTAATCTGAGTGGATTTATAGAGGCCACTTCACAAACTCAATTTTTTTTAATCACGTTTTATCTTGAGATGAAACCGTTTATTATCTTCATGTCATCTTCATTATCGCACTACAGTCTAATGTGAACAACTTGACAGTGACAATTGTCCTTTCCTAAGGTGTGCATTGCATCTCACTCTCACACGGCCCTTTGTCCCTTTCTTATCATTTCTATAAAAAGGACTCCCAGGTGGATCATTGGCATATTCACGTCTGGGAACAGGTAAGCCATCAGCCGACTGGTTTTAGCTGGATGTTCTATTACGTGTAGCGCTGCTACCTAAGCGTCTACATGGTAAACTGGTTCCAGTCGACAGAAACCTTATTGTAAGTTCATAGAGATTCATAGTTAATATTAAAATGTTGTGTTGCAGCTCTTAAGGAAAAGACACATGATGGCTCGCCTAACAATCTTGGCCGGTAAGTTACAGTCTTTCATTTGTTCATCACTTCAGATGCGACTATCTTGTGCAAATTAAAAAATATATTAATTAAATGTCTTCTTGTTAAGGTCTGTCTGTTTTGATGTGTCTCCAGATGGGTATGCATTCATTATTTAATTTATTCACATTAAATTGCTGTTTCATGACCTAAAAAAAACCCTAAGCTCTCATTTTTTTGCCCGTCTCCAAAAGTGTCTTCCACCAAACTGGTGTGTTACTTCACAAACTGGTCCCAGTATAGACCAGGTGTTGGCAAATATCTGCCTGCCGATGTAGATCCAACCCTCTGCACACACCTGATCTACGCCTTTTCCATCATAAGCCATTCCAATGAGCTGGCGCCCTATGAGTGGAATGATGATATTCTCTATAAATCATTCAATGAACTGAAGAATAGGTGAGTTGTGCATCGCTGCATCTGCAGTGACATCCACTTTTAATACACAACAACTAATCTCATCTGCAGTTAAGGGGAAGTATATGTTATATATATTATGTCTGGTTAAGTGCAGTCTTTCTGTGTTACTTATAAGAAGAGGGTTTTGAGAAACGGATCATGAGCGCTGAATGAAATATTGAATTTTTTTTTAATTTGCATGCAGGTATTTTACTCCATCTTCTTCCTTCATCAATTAATTGTTAATCTACACATCTCTCCTGCACAGAAACCCCGATCTGAAGACTCTGCTGGCTGTTGGGGGGTGGAATTTCGGATCAAGACAGTGAGTACCGAAGGTTTCAACAGCAACGCATCGGGAAAATTAAAACATGAAACATTATTACATGAAAATGTGACCATTGTCTTTTTTTATTTACATGATTACAGATTTACCATTATGGTTTCATCACCTGCCAACCGCGAGAGGTTCATCCAGTCTTCCATCAAATACTTGAGATATTACGGCTTTGACGGGCTGGACATGGACTGGGAGTATCCTGGAGCACGAGGAAGCCCACCAGAGGACAAGAAGAGGTTCACAGTGCTCTGCCAGGTGAGTTTAAAAAAAAAAAATGTTTTATCTGCAACCAACACAGCATCCCTGCTTGAGCAAATAAAGCAATGAAAAACATTCTCAACCTGTACACATGCTTTGCCTGAATGATTTCCTCTTGCTTTCAGGAAATCCTCGCTGCCTTCGAAAAAGAAGCCGCTGAGACCAAAAGACCACGTTTGCTGCTTACGGCTGCAGTGGCTGGTGGGAAGGGAAACATCGACAATGGCTACGAGATCGCTGACGTCTCCAAGTAAGTTCCTGTGAGGTGGTCATTTAACTTTAAGTCTATACAAAGAAATGAGCTCCTTTCTACTTGGTCATATCCTGCTTCTCTAACAGGGTCCTAGACTTCATGAATGTCATGACCTACGACTTCCACGGAGCCTGGGACCCGTTCACTGGTCACAACAGCCCTCTGTACCGCAGCTCTCACGACCAGGGCGACAACATCTACTACAATGTGGTGAGTGAAAGCTCTGACCTCGTCCTGGGCGTGCGACGAGCTGAACGCCTTATTTTCTAAAGACACAACGGGAAGGATTTTCCACAAAAACAGATAAAAAAGCCTTTTTGTAACAGTGGATTGAAAAGTAGACTATGAAAACATCAGGAATTGGTGAGGTGAAAAAGCCAGGCGGACATGCTCGATCCAAAACAAGTAATTCTGTAGTTGGCTTTCACCTCGCTGAAGGCCTTCTTAACCCTTGAGGCTTATCAAACCCTACACCTGTAAGGAAATGCTTATTTTTTGTTCTCTTCTCACAGGACTTTTCTATGAAATATTGGAGAGACAAGGGTGCTCCTCTTGAAAAGCTCATAGTTGGAATTGCTACGTATGGACGCACATTTCGCACATTGTCGGTAGCGAGCGGCCTTGGAGCAGCAACCAGCGGACCAGCCTCTGCCGGGTCCTACACCCGTGAAGCTGGGTTTTGGTCCTACTATGAGGTCAGTGATGGTTCAACACGGGGCAACAAAAACAATATAATATATGACTAAAATGAATGAATTAAATTCATACAAGACTAACATAAATAGTTTCAGGTGGTCTGAATCTTTTTTTGTTCTACTTTTACAGATTTGCAGATTCCTCCAAGGAGCCAGTACCCACTGGATTGATGAACAAAGCGTGCCCTATGCCATTAAAGGAAATGAGTGGGTTGGGTTTGATAACAGACAAAGCTACGAAATCAAGGTAATTAACAGCCTTATTTGGACATTTTCCTATCAAAAATAGTTATAGAATTAATATTAATATAAAAATTTATTCAACATTTCATTGGATTATAACTCAAATAATTGTCATTTTAGATGCTTAATTCATATAAATGGGCTTGGACCCACCTGCTAAACTTATAATGAACTATTGATTATAAGAGATTCTTGAATTGGCTCACAACAAACACATGTGTTACTCCTGCAAGTTATGTGTTACAACAACAAAACTGGCATTTATTAAATGTATGTTCCATATAGGCAAAGTATCTGAAAGAAAAGAAGTTCGGGGGAGCCTTTGTCTGGTCTCTAGATCTGGATGATTTTTCTGGACAGTTCTGTGGCCAGGGAAAATACCCCCTCATTAGGTACCTGCGCTCCCTTCTGGATTCAGGTAAATCAGTCCTCACCCTTGCACAAGACATAAAAGATCACATAAATGTTCTCCACTGTCTTGACTTAAAATACTTTTTTTATTAGATTTTCCACCTCCATTGCCTGTAACCACAAGCCCACCAGAGATTGGTACAGATCACCCCGGCTCCGCTACCAGCACAAGTACTGCTGCGACCACCACCACCATTGACAAAACCACGGCCGCGGGGGGCTCTGGAAGTGCTTTCTGTTCCGGGAAGACTGACGGCCTCTATGTGAATGAGATTGACCGCAACTTATTTTATCAGTGCGCTCAAGGAGTCACGTACCTCCAGCGGTGTCCAGTTAATCTTGTTTTCAATAAGAGATGCAGCTGCTGTGACTGGTCTTAAATAACTGAAACTCCTAATGAAATAAAACTGGCTTTTTTTCCTAAAATGTTTGAAATAATGTACTTCACAGGTAAATAAAACATGATTAAATGATTACATGACATTAAACAAAAAGCATGGAAAAAAGAGACAAGAGTCAATAAATTAACTTTTTGCTGATGCACTCCATGTTGGGGATTTGAAATGAATGGAAAGACAATTTGTTGAAAAAAGTTCTCTTTCTATATTACTATTTTCTATTCAGCTGTACATTGAAATACAATTCTGTCCTTATCCATCTGCCGGGCTTGCAGTTTGTAAAAAATAAATTCACTCTCTAGCAAGACAGCAACCCTAAACAGTTAAACAAGCTGTTTTTTTAAGCACAGTAAGTCAACAGAATGCTATGATTTCATCATGCACGAGCTGCCACGGGGCAAATGTGCAAATCGGGAGTCCTTGACGAGATTTTCAACAAAGCATAATTTATTAATTACAAGTAAGTACATATATTAGCAATATATATATATATATATATATATATATATATTCAAACATTTACATAATGAGACATATCATTCATTTACAAATATCACCCGCAAATACTGATTAAAACATGAACCCCTACCGCTTCCTCTGGTTGGTACATCCCTGAACTATGTACCGCTGCTCTTGCCCCCTTGGAGAAATATTTTGCCTAAACACCCTGGGGACAAGAAACAGGCAGGTGAGTTGGGGTGAGAAGTTGCAATGATTAGCTGTTAGCAACTGCGATCGTTTAGCTTGCCAATCAGTATACCATTGTTGTGCCACATCATTTGAATCTGACTTCACAGGTAATGGTGCTGCGTCCTCACACATCTGCTACCAAAGCCACAAAACATGCTTTAAGAATGCTGAAATTGTTTGTCGACATACTTTGACTAGTTTCTGTTTGTGTATTTGACTTACTGATGACGCAACAGCTGACGACACGAAAGATGAGGACACTCTAGTCGATGCAATAGCGGAGAGTCCAAAATGTTTGTATATTTATATATAGTTTGTTTCTAACAGTGCTCTCGACATGACAACAGCCCGACCAACCACAACCATCATGAGCAAGTTCATTCTGATCGCAGGTAAGGCAAATAAAAGTTTTTACAAAACATGTTTTTCCTAATTTTCCTATTTACTAACTATATCTCTTACTTTAAAGGTCTTTGTCTTACCTTTGGCAGTTTGGGTGAGTTTATGAGTTAAATATAGTTATACTGAACAACCGTACTTCCAACTGAACAAAGTAAATGATTTATCCCCAAGATTAATGAAAAGTCTTCTTTTTGCCACTCCATGAATAGGTTTGTCATCTAGACTGGTGTGCTATTTTACTAACTGGTCCCAATACCGACCTGGCAGTGGGAAGTTTATGCCTTCAAACATTGAACCAAACCTGTGTACTCACTTGATCTATGCCTTCGCTGGTATTAATGAGGCAAATGAGTTGAGCACCATTGAATGGAATGATGATGCCCTGTATAAATCTTTTAATGGACTCAAGCAGAGGTCAGTCCAAATCTTTCAGCATTATCTTGGTGTTAAATAGCGTTTGGGGCTACTAAGTCTATACATTCCTATAGGAACCCCAACCTTAAAACTCTGTTGGCAGTGGGAGGCTGGAACTTCGGAACACAAAAGTAAGACATTTAGCACGAGAAAAATCATCACAAATTAAAGCATTATAGGATCGTCTTCTTAAAAGCATGTCCCCCGCCTCCCAAACTCTACACAGATTCACAACAGCGGTGGCAACACAAGTCAACAGAAATACATTTATTCAGTCTTCTGTCAAACTTCTGAGAAAATATGGTTTTGATGGACTTGATTTGGACTGGGAATACCCCGCTGCAAGAGGAAGCCCTGTGGAGGACCAGCAGAGATTCACGTTGCTATGCAAGGTCAGGTGCAAAATAACTGTTCTGGTGTTGTAGTTATGTTGATCATGAAACACATATTGACATTAACATGTCGCTACGGTGTGCAGGAGCTGCTACAGGCCTATCATGCTGAGGGAACAGCAACTGGTCGGCCCAGATTATTGGTTTCTGCAGCCGTGGCGGCCGGCAAAGGAACTATTGATGCTGGTTATGAAATCGGAGAGATGGCTAAGTACACCTAAATGTTACTCACCACAGCATGACCATCCATTGAATGTCTTTGTGTTTCCCTCAACTCCCTCTCACCTCTATTTCATCAGGTACCTGGACTTTATTAGTGTGATGACTTATGACTTTCATGGCACCTGGGAGAGTGTGACAGGACACAACAGCCCTTTGTACAATGGAACCCATGACACGGGAGACAGTGTTTTCTTAAATACAGTGCGTAAACACAACTAATTCCTACCATACAGGGACCACGACAGTCGACGCAGAATGAGAGTTCATTGTGGAGTAAAACAGTAGTATTGAGTTGCAATAAGAAGGCCGTACCGTGCTGAAAATCAATGTGTGACAATCTTCTTTGCAATGGTTCCATGGCAACGCCACACAGTTCAGCTCAATAAGCCAAACACCCAGCATTCACATTAAAGTCTTAAATATCATCTTCTGGAAATGTTTTTAAATTTGCATTTAATTGCATACTCGTGTTCTGTTTGTCTCCACGTTCAAATTTCAGGACTTTGCCATGAGATATTGGCGCGACAAGGGAACACCTGTAGAAAAGCTCAATATGGGCTTTGCCACGTATGGGAGGTCATTTCGACTATTGACTCGATCCAGTCAGGTTGGAGCACCAACCAGTGGTCCTGCTGCTGCTGGTGGTTTTACAAGGGAAGCCGGCTTCTGGTCCTATTATGAGGTGACATTGGCAAAAATAACTCAATGAAATGAACTCTATTAATAACTCTGTTCATTTTTAACACTTTTTTACTAGCCAACATAAAATATTATTATTCTCTGCTCGGATAGAAATAACTCCACTCATGTACACTGCTACATACTATTTAACACAAATATTTTGACGTATTCAAATTTGATAATCAATCCTTGTTTCAGATTTGCACTTTTCTTGAAGGGGCCAGTGTCCAGCTAATTGAGGATCAGAAAGTTCCATACGCATTCAAACAAAATGAGTGGGTTGGCTATGACAACAAAGAAAGTTTTCAGACTAAGGTATCCACATGCTTACACAAAACGTTGCTAATTTCTTGTATCATACCAAAAGAGTACAAAGTCCAAGTGCATGCATTGTTGTTGACGTGTTTGTATTCGTTCAGGTCCGATACCTAAAGGAAAACGGATTTGGAGGAGCTTTTGTCTGGACTCTGGATCTGGATGACTTTAATGGACAGTTTTGTGGACAAGGAAACTACCCTCTCATCAGCCACCTACGCTCTCTACTCGCCGTGGGTGAGTCGAAATTTAATTAGTGGTATAATTTTCTTTCTCATCCATCTAGTCATTATCGACTGACATTTGTGACCTTTCACTGTACAGACTACAGAAACTATTTTAAAAATATATTATTTCTACAGAAACCCCCCAACATCTAGTAAATCCATCTACAAACCCACCTCAACCTGCAGCAGCAGTCCCTTCTTCCAGCAACATCCCAGACAATTTCTGTGCAAGACGGGCTGGTGGAATTTATGCCAAACCTGATGCCCCGGGTTCGTTTTACAGTTGTGAAAATGGCATCACCTGGATTATGCACTGTCCAGCTAATTTGGTCTTTCAAGATAGCTGCAAATGCTGTAACTGGCCATAAATATAAAATAAAATAAAAAATCTGATCCCAATTCAATAAAAGTTTGACTTTTAGAATTTTATCTGTAGCCTGAATGGACCTGTCTGGCATCCTGTGACTCCTGATGATCCCACACGTTATAACAACACTGTGCCCTACCTTAAAAGACCATAAATGTGTCTTTTTAATGCAAAGCACCACAGGAAAATGTATAGAAACTGTTCCACGTGCCTTGAGTGGATATTATACACACACACAGAAATCCACATTGTATGTATGTATGTTAGAATGTAAAGATTTAACTGACAGATCACATTTTTTTTCAAAATTGTAAACAAAGAAACGTTGACAACTGCAAGAAGTGTGTGTCCACCTCTTTAACTCCACATGAACCCATCAGTGTTACAAAGATCTACAGACCTGCCTAGCATTATGCCTAGTGCTTGAAGTGCAAAACAAGTGTACTCACATTATTTACATGTTGGCTTGTGTACCAGATCTGCAATTTTACTTTTACTTTACTTATTACATATTGAAGCCTGCTATACTGTCAGTTGTCATTATACTTGGCTATGCATTTTTAAAAATAGGATTACAAGGCATACTAGTATAATTCCCACATAAAACATTTTTAAATCCTTTTAAAATATCTTCCCGGTAAAATCCTATTAAAATATTTCAAAGAGTATGTAAATGATTATATTTGTCCAAAAATAAATTACAACTCCCAGATGGTTGTGATTCTCCATCAATGGGATCGTCCAGAAAAGGACATGCCATGTTCACGTAAAACAGAGGTCATAAACAATCTTATTTTGTTCATATGTGGAAACTGCGCTAAAACACGCCTGATACAGCGTAATTGAATGAATGAGTAAATTAAAGAGCGCTGTGTCATTGGCTGGCTGCTGTCAGAGGGAGGAGACTGTGAAAGAAACCCAGGGTTTATTGAAGAAAACCTGCTCCCGACCAGGTTAGGTTCACAGGCTCAGTTACCATAGTGACTGACCCTGAGGTTTAGTTACCTCCCTTTCTGAAACAGAAAACCCAGTTTCCCTCATCTCAGGGTTAACAAACTCTGAGTTTCCACTAAACCCGCTCCTTGAAATGGACCCCTAGTATGCAGCAACTCCGTATTATTCTTGAATTATGACTTGAATTGATAAGTTGACTGTGTAGTGTGCGGACCCCTGCGTTAGACCGTTTCGACCACGGTGTCACTCCAGGCAGCATCTCCCGCTTGAAAATGACGGTGTCCCTCTGGTCCTCCCTCTCGACCGGACCATCCGCACGCCACCCAAATTGTGATGGGCAATATCTGGCATAACCCTAAGATGAGTTTGACACCCCTGATATAAAGCAATACTGTAGTCTGCAAATAACTGATTAGGAACTACACAATATGACCTGGTTAGATAATAAATTAATAACAATGAATAGCAAGAAATTGCTGAAAGTTTTAATGACTTGGTGCATCCAGCATGACCTGTCTCAGTTTTGGAAGGGGAAGGGGGCCGCGCATGACACAGGTTTCCTTTTCACTAGCTGACCCGACAGGTGGGGGATAGACCAGTCCATTCAGACTGTCACAACGGGGGGTGCGTGGGCAAGGAGGGAGGACTCAGATGCAGAGTATTCAAAATAAAGGACTTTAATGGTCAGAAAACAAAACTCAAAATCACTCCAACCAATAGGACGAGAAGGAGGAGAGAGAAAAAAACGGGGACCTGGACTTGAAAAAAACAACGATGACATAAACTCACATGGCATGAAAAATGACGAGACCTGTAGACAGAAGACAACCGAAGACAATGACCCGACAAGAGAAAAGAGACTCACAAGGCTTAAATACACAATGGAGGTGCAGGTGATTGGACACAGCTGGAAACGATCAGGCACGGCAGACAATCACAGGGGAAGACAGGACAAGGCAGGAAGTGAAGTTACCCAGGGACACAAGAGACATGAAACTACAAAATAAAACAAGACAAAACCCCAAACCGTGACACAGCCGTGGGTAAGTTGTGACACCTCAGAAGCAGCCTATAGTTGTGTTTGCTATTTTCACTGTAAAATTACAATAACTTACAGGTGAAACTGCTGCCAGTAAGTTACTGTAATTTTACTGTAAAACTTTTCACTGAAAAATTACAGTAACTTACTGGCAGCAGTTTCACCTGTAAGTTACTCTACAATTTACAGTACCTGTGCTGTATCAAGGGAATACAGCAACTTACTGTACTGCAATTATATGGTACTTTACTGTAAAATACCCTCAAATTTACAGTCAGCTATATAGTCAGCTATATAGTTATAGCATTATGTCGCATATCAACACGTCAAGACCCGCAGCTGCCCAAACAAAAGACTCCAGCCCCACACTGGATCTCTCCCAATTCCAGCTGGACTTAGGGACGAGAGAGAAAATATACTCGTCAAATATAAGACAATAGCACTGCAAAAAGACTACAAACTTTACAAATGGGTTTGAATTAAACAAGTGAACCTCAAACCTGTTTTTAACAGCCCCAGAATATCACATTAATAGCCTGAAGACACCTCACAGGGGTTACAACTACATGACTCTTTACATGTTATTTAATAAACATGTTTATAATACATTGTGTTTCACACAACCACCACCACAACTACTGTGACTGCCAAAACGCCTTCTACCTCATCCTCAACCACTACCTTCTAAAAATAACCTAAAAGACACTGTCTACCACAGCCAGGCCTCCACATAACTCTATGGTCAAATCAGCACAGCTGATCAGCTGGTTCACACGGATAGATAATTATCGCAATTAGGTGTGGGTTTGTTGTTGTTATTATGTGTGGGTGTATTGTTGCTATGAGGTGTGGGTGTATTGTTGTTGTTGGGTGTCGGAGTCTTATTGTTTGGAAACTTTTTAATTACTGTGTAATTAGATCTGCAGTTCTTCATTTTCAAAAGATAATCCTCTTTGTTCTGCCAAAATGTACATGGAAATTGTTCCCTTTTCTTTGAAAAGTTTCTTAAAAGCACTTTGAAGGATGATGAGTTAAAAGGGTGGACCACCACAGTATAAAGGCAGCATGAATGGAGCCATGATTCACCCCTATTAACCTGGAAATATTAATGCAAGCGTACGGCGAGTATGAACCGTAATTAGAAACAAAACACACTGCTACTGCAGCAATAGACTGAAAAACGGCGTGGGAGACGCTTAAGTTCCAATATAGTGTTGTGAGTTAATAATTTATATACATACTAATCATAATCTATACGTTTTACTAATTCCGAGTGGGAAAATTACACTTTTTACACTCTGTTAAAATGCACTACACACAGGCTTGAAATACACACACATGCTCATATTTAATCATAATAATATCTCTGGTAAAAACTGGTACAATTGTATAAATGTGAAATGTATTTTATTCAGGTGCTTTAATGTCTCTCACTGGTTTGTGTCCAGTGAACAAACGCATTTAAAAAATGTTTCAGAGAGAGGCAAACTTTTCTCACGGCTCTGCATCTAGTAGCTTTACAAATATTATCCACATCACCGATGCTGTAAAGGAAACTGCCGTTTGCAAAAAAACATAATACTACACATGTGAGAGCGTGTCCACGATGGGTGACGTTAGTTAAATGAGGGCAGGTGTGGTTAGGGACATATTTGAATGACTGTGAAGAAAAACGATTCTGTTCAAAGAAGAAATTATCTGGAAAGGACAATATATCTAATCGGGGCCTCAACATTCTCTCCCGGTTAACACCCTGCGAAGTAATAGCGCTTCTTCATCGACCTGATCGTCTAGAAATGGACATGCCATGTTCGAGGAAGCACTTTAGTCTTCAACGTAACAGATCTTATTGTGTTCATATGTGGAAACTGCGCTAAAATTCGCCTTGCAGACCCGGACCAAAAGCTAAAAAAGACTGTTGTTATTATTATTGTGACAGCTCACTTTTTGACTGCGCAGCTTTTTTCCTCTTTACGGTAGTAAGCACTGACCAATTGCATTCGAGTTAAACGATCCCACGTGATACACCTCGACCAATTGAGTCTTCGCATTCTAGGCAGGACTAAAGTAGAGCGGTAAGTAGAGCATTTAATCCTTAATGGTTTCTGTTCCTACTTCCCACTGGAGCACTGAACCAGTGTCTCATTAATTAAAACTAAATCTTAATTCTCCCACTTACCAAAAAAGTGAGTGTGTATATAGTTTTTCCTGCCAGGATGTTGTAGACCCCTAATTTAAGCGCACAACATGGTTAAACTGAAAGAGCAATGACCATATTGTTTGGCACTCCTCTCAGCTAACAACTGTTAACTGTGGCCCCCATTGGCCCAGGCAAGTGTGGGAAAACGTTGCCTGCTCTGATGAGTTTTGATTTCTGTTGTTTGTTATTAGTTGAAAAATTCAAAAAGGGAGAGGTATGTAGGAGGCATCTGGATCAGATAAACCAGAGCTGAACATAATTGCTACCTTAGTTTGGTGTTTTATCTTAAAAAGATTCCTATGTAATTGGAGGTTGAACAGCTGCATAATTGTGACATTCCGACCTACATATTTGTCACACCTTGTCAGCTCATCAACCATTTAAAGCAACGCTGCAAGTTATCGGTCAGTCACTAGACACAGCAGAGTATGCTTCTTTCACCTTTTGTAAGTATACCTTTTACTTTGATCCTTTTCATCCCTTTTTAACTTATTTCCTTTATAATGCTCTGTATATTATACTAATTACTTTTTAAAGCTATACATTTGGTGTGTCACAGTTGTACATTTTTCTCTAAATGAATGTCACACAACTCTTCAATGTAAATGTTAAGGTGAGTGTGAATGGAGAATGTCTCAAAAATGTTGGTTGTGAATTGCTCAGCATGACAATTTGTTAAATGAATCATTGTGTTCACATCACGCTGCATATTGATCAAATTCTTATTTTTCAGCGCATGCAAACCGTGTCGAGATGTGTAAGCTCACTCTAACTGCAGGTAAGCACACTGATGAAGTATATGTTTGGATCAAAAGGGTCAGTTTTATGAAATCACATATTTTCTAACTTGTCCCGCGTTCGCTCGATTGTGGGCCGAACCTTAAATCAGTTTGACCCCCCTGATCTAGGGTATGATGGATCTGAGTGTAACTACAAGGGTCTATTGGGACCTTTATGATGCGCTGCCACTGTAGATCTGTTAATTCACGCAATTTTACCAGCTGTCCTTTCCTCATGTTGCTTTCAGCTTGAAATACTTGTTTACCCTCTTATTCGTGGAAAATTAGTTTATTCTTTGTTTGCTGATTGCAGACTTTTCCATGTTTGTGATCCGTCACATGATGTAAACACTTCCCGTTGTCAGTGTACAGGCTCATTACGGGATTAGGAAACCCTTGTTTGGTTTCCAAAGTTGATAACCAGCTTCACGGGGCAAGATCGAGATTGTTAAGGTTATATCAGAAAAGCAAAACATGCCATTGAACTATTGAAGCATTTAAATTGCACTTGTAACGGCACTTATCTATAACAAGTTGTAAATTAGCTTATTTGATAAAATTGCACTTTGTTTCTTTTTCTTCTAAGTTTGTATCCTGATGGTTGAGATGCACTTATTGCAAGTCGCTTTGGATAAAAGCGTCAGCCAAATGACATGTAATTTAATGTAACTACTTCTTGGCACAGGCCCCTCTTGAGCTTGATTCAAACCCCATACTCACAAGTGTTTCACTTTCCAGCTCTCTGTTTCATCATCGCCAGCTTGGGTGAGTTCATAATATGTGTTATTCATAATCAGCAGTGTCACTGTTGGAGAAATAAAGTTCTTAACTTAACAGTTGTTGGAAAACCAGGATGGGAAAGTGGTTTTCAGTGAATGATTCAATGCAGTCATTTTTAATGTAACCACCTTTTATTACATTTACACATTTGTGTTATCACAGTGAAAATATGTACCCTTTCAGGTTTTTAAAAGCTTGTAACACATGTGACAATTATTGTTTTAGGTTTACCTGGCATTGAAACACAAACTGTCCCTGGAAACCTCTGCACTGGAAGACTAGATGGGCAGTACACAAACCCTAATGACCCACATTCTTTTCTCAGCTGTGCAAATGGAGAAACCCACATTATGCCATGCCCATCAGATTTGGTCTATGTAGAACCCACTAATAGGTGTGACTATCCCAGTAATACAACTACCAATGGAACCCTCTGCGCTGGAAGACCAGATCGGCAGTACACAAACCCCTGTAACCAACATTCTTTCCTCAGCTGTGTAGATGGACTAACCTACATCTTGCAATGCCAATCAAATGATGTCTATGTAGAAGCCATCAATAGGTGTGTCAACCTCTGCGCTGGAAAACCAGATGGGAACTACACCAACCCTGGCCACACTCATTCTTTTCTCAGCTGTGTAGATGGAGTAACCAGCATCATACGATGCCAACCACATTTGGTCTATAACCCATACATTAAGGTTTGTGAATATCCAAGTAGTCCAACTAAGAAAGGAAAGCGCTGCTATAGGAAAAAAGCACACAAACCCTAGAGACCAACATTCTTTTCTCAGCTGTGTAGCTAAACTAACCTACGTCCTACAACGCTCAGTAGATTTGGTCTATGTAGAAATCATTAATGCTTGTGAGTATCACTAAAAGAAATAGTAGATATTGGAGGCCAATGTAGTAGAAGAAATGGGCAATACCCCAACCCTGATAATCACCATTCTTCTCGGGTCCTTCTACCACATTCGCATTTCTCATACCCACCACCACAACCACCAATACTTTTACCACCACACCTCCCAAAGCAAGTTATTGGGACCGAATCAAATTCTGGTAAATGTGGAATTTACGGTGTTTTTTTTTGTTGATGTGATTGGTATCATTTTGGACGTGAAAAAAAATGTGATAGTGGTTTAATATCATTATTTAATTATATGGGGTATAGACTTAATCACATTGTTTTTTTTCTCTTTCGTTTATGTATAGCCATTGGTGGATGGATTGGTCTTACATTATGACACTAATGTGGCATATTGTAAATATGTTTATGTGATCTCTGTCTAAATTGAAATAATACAAAGCAATGAATACCATCATAATTATGAAACAATGAATGAATAAACTACAACAAATAAAGCAGACTCATTGTTGCAAGTTTTTATTTTTTAGTGGTTTACTTCAAAATCACAGCACGTCATGGCCACGTGTTAGATGGGGGCAAAACAAAGTGGCGTGGCAGGAAGGAGGACTCGAATGCAGAGTTTACAAAATAAAAAGAAAGACCAATTGTCAAAACACCAAAATCAAAAAGGCCAAGGGGGACAAAACACAGACGGAGACCAGGAACATCTATTCATACAGACCACAATGACGGGGCAAGATACAAGAGACACACAGGGCTTTAATACACAGAGGAGGTGCAGGAGAGAGACAAGAACCCAAACCCTGACAGAATGGAGACCAACGGTGAACAGCACTTCAAAGAAGCGGCTTCAGTTGCACATCAACAGTGATCTTGCTGTGTTTTGGGGTGAAAATTGATATTGTATTTTTTCTTAGATCAGGGGTTCCTAAGCTTTTTGACCCCCAGGGGTCATTTAAAATATTTACACTGTCTTGGATTTACTAATTGATATCATTAGGGTTAGGGTTAGAACCGGCAGTTCCTCTTCAAATCTTCTTCTTCGCTGTGACAATAGGATGGCGGTCATGACAAGCGGAGCATCTCAACGCTGATTGGCTTTCACAAGACAGCGTCGGGCAAGTTTTTCGCCCAATGATTAGATATTTTAATTCGCGGCCCACGGGGACAAATTGAAAGTGTTTTGCCCACGGCCTTTCTCACAATGGAGTGTGTATTGAAATGTTTCAGAAATCTCTTGCAATTCATTGTTAGTCATATATTTAGATTATGCTTCTTCTTAAAACAATATCTAGATTAAAATTTTTAGCATGTGTAAACATTAAAGCCTTTAACACACCCTAATTTTTTAATAATTTCTGAATAATAGAGGGCGCTGTAATTAATGGTTGAAGATCTTTTTGGCCTGTTTTTGGCTTATTTTCATGATTTCTTACTGTTGTAAAAGACCCAACTCCTCCCAGGGATTAAACCCGATTCTTTTCAAAATCGTGCAGTGTGATCCTGAGACCTTAGGCTCTAAAAACTGCATTTTGCTGGAAGAATTTCCAAGCTATGTGGGTAGGAAGCATTTTCAAAAAACCACCAGTCGCCACAAACATTGAAGTTGTTTTTACTCAACCATACTTAATCTAATCTGCTCCAATTTATGGTTTTAAGAAGATATTTCGGTGTCACAGGCTGGCAGGTCACGGGCAAGGAGGTAGGACTCAAACGCAGGGTTTCCAAGAAAACAAAGTGCTCTTTAATATTCTCACAAAGAACCAACATGCACCAACATGCACCAACCTGAACCACGCAACAGGAAACAATGACGTGACATGAGACTGACAGGACTTAAATACACAGGGGAGGTGCAGGTGATTGAACACAGGTGGAAACGATCATTGACACGGCAGACAATCACAGGGGAAGACAGGACAAGGCAGAAAGTAGAGATGAGCCGGATAAAGCACTTTTGCCGAGTACGAGTATTATACGAGTAATACAAGTCAATATCTGTGCTCAGATTGAATAAAAGTCCTCATTGGGTAGCTGTCTGTGTCTGCGTTCTGTGATTGGCTGGTAGTCACAGCACCCCTCCACTACACACATACTGTTTGTGTTGCTGTGTCCCGCTCGGCTCACTCACACACAGAACACTGAGAAGTGAACAGCTCTCTCTCCCTCTCTGTCGTCAGGTTCGCGGGTCTTTCGCCATAAATTTAAAGGATTTCTTCGGCTTCAAATCTATTTTTTTTACTTCGTTGTTGTTAATTAGTAGAGTTTAGGTAAACGTGGGGTTTATTAAGACGTGGTT